>NC_048226.1:91125345-91216495 GCF_002007445.2 Ailuropoda melanoleuca | reverse complement strand
GTCCTGAGGACAGGACATGGTAAGACTCATCTCTGTCTCCCTTATAACACCAGCTGTGTGGTGAGTATGTAGGATTCATCCTGTATCCTTTGTAACAGCAAACAAGCAAACAAAACTGAATGTGATCTCAAAGATGCCAGCAAAGGACTACTTAACATAGACCACGATCCAGCTACGGAAGATGACCGTGAGCCATTACACGAATGATGGAGAGCTATATCCTTACAAGCACAGAGCGATGTCCACCCATCCTCTCCTGGGGTAAATTAATTACAGGACCACACAAATGGGATGTGTGTGGCCACGCGTGCCCATGACGGGTATTTATGTGCTGTCTGTAGAGATCCCTGGGTCTTGGGATTTTAGGTCGACTTTTCAACTATATCCTTTGTCCTTTTCTGACTTATTTTGGGTTTTTCATAATGAATAAGCATTCCTACCTAGTAGTGTCTAAGGCAGGAAATGGCAAACTATGGCATTTGGGCCAAATCTGACTACCACCTGCATGTTTGGCCCATGAACTAAGAATGGCTTGGAGATTTTTTTTAGTGGTTGGGGAAAAAAGAAAAAATCAGAAGAAGAATAGCATTTTGTGACACATGAGGATTATCTGAAGTTCAAATTTCAGTGTGCAAACATAGCGCTTTCTTGGAACACAGCCATGAGCAGTTGCTCTGTATTTTCCATGGCAGTCTTTGCGTGACGATGGCCCAGGCTGGCTGCCACACAGACCACATGCACCGCACGGCCCTGAATATTTGCTCTCTGGCCCTTCACACAGTCAGTCTGCAGACCCGGTGTATGGCCTCGCCGGCTCTGGAAGGCTCCACAAGAACGCTGGCTGGAATGGCAGCCATGCAGGGTTCTACGGTTCACGCTTGCTTGCAACGCACAATGCTCACTGTTCTCGGGATTCTGCATTGTGAATTTGCCTCCTTGCTAAAATTGATCCAGAACCCCCAATACGTAGCACTTTCCCAGTCATTTTCAGATATTCCCAGAGCAGCAAAAAATAGTTTGAGTTGTCTGACTCGCAAGTTCCCAGCCGAGGCTGGACGAGGTGACACTCTGCTCCTGGTCTCAGCTCTCCTACTGTAAAGAAGTTTCTCTTCTGGTGGATTAAACTTGACAAGGTTACACTGCTGGTAAGGTGTTGATTTCCACCAGCTCCTTAGAAAGTTTCTAAAGCCTGTGATCTTTCTGCAAGACCCGGCTGCTGGCAATGCTAAGAGCCCTCTGCGTGCTCTGAGAGTCCAGATGAAGAAGGGTTCAGAGAAAACACTCTGCAAAGCACAAAACACTCTAGAAATAACCATGCTGCGTTTGCCATCAGCTTTCCTGTCCACCTTCCCTTTGCTTAGTCAGGTTCGGTCCATCCAGAATTTCACTTCCCATGGAAGCAGAGAAAGGAAATGTGGTCGCAGACACATCTCACTACTCTCCAAGGCTTCTTATGACTTTGAAACAGGCTAAAAGAGTCCATCCTTCCCACCACCACATCCCCACCTCCCCAGCCCCGTCTGTGCTCTGGGTTCATGTTATTACGAGCACTGCCCATGGCCAGACACAGCCAGGCTGCTTCACAGAAGCCAAAGAAATTACTAGAAATGAGTACTAGCTGTGACAGGGAAGCCAGATGTGCAGACAGGGGCCTTTCAAGGCCCTCACTTCCCTGCTCATAATTAGTCAGCTTCCAGCAGTGATGAGAGGCTGAGGATGTCACAAACAGTGACCCTCGCTGGCAGCTCCAGTGAGGATGGGGTGTTTGGACACCAGCACAGGGCTCCACAAGGTGCTCGGGGCTTCAAAACATCAGCCAACCTTCTGTTCAGAGCTGAGGACAATTCCCAGGGAAAAGATACTTCATCTGTCCAGCTACTGTCCAAGCGCTCGATGGGGACCTACTGTGCGTCAGGCAGTGACCTAAACCAAAGTGAGACACAACTCCTCAGCCCGAAAACCCCAGCTGGCTGACAGACACACACATGTTCCGACCCACACACTGTCAAGGGCCCACTGCCCGTGAATTCCCATTCTTCAGAGCAGCCGCGATGGTCCAAACCTATGTGCACTTGTATGTCTGCCTTTCCCACAAGGTGAAGGCCTTTTCATCTGTGTGACCCCAGATTTTGCACAGGTTCTCAGGGTGTGTTGCTTGAACTGAACTGAACCAAGGGAGGGAGGGAGGGAAGGAAGGAAGGAAGGAAGGAAGGAAGGAAGGAAGGAAGGAAGGAAGGAAGGAGTGGATGAGGGGAGAGCGGAGGGAGGGAAGGGAGGGAGGGGAAGGAAGAGGGGAGGGAAGGAGGGAAGGAAAGACGGACACTGGGAATATAAAAATGAACAAAATGCTTCTCCTAAGCCCAAGGCAATGACTGTAGATTAATACTGAGGGTGGACAGTAAGTAATCACCGTGAGTCCAAGGACATCAGATGTGTAAAATAAAGAAATAATGGGGAAGTCATTAGCTCTGGCAGGAGCAGTCTCCCCGCAATGAGCAGACATGAATTAGGACCATTTGATTTGTTACACATTCCACAGCATCCCGGCCTGCCTCACCATAGCATCCCCTGCACATTATTACAACCTTTGCTCATCATCTGTCCCCTTCAAAGACAAAACTCCCCAAGGAGCAGAGACTGCTTCTCTCTTGTCCGTTCCCTAGCACCCAGAAGTGCTCAATAATCATTTGTGGAACGGATACATCCGATTAGAGACAAAACCACATTATAATCCCCTAATAGATATAGGCAGAGCTGCGGGGTGCTAAGCTTACACACAGAGCAAAGCGGCTGACTGTGCCCTGAAGGAAACAACAGCATTATATACACACACACAACTTGCGGCTACCACAGTGATTACACAGCCGATCTCATGGAGCCCTAGCCATTCAGCAGTCATGGTACCCAGAGTGAATGCACTCAAGGCGTCACGAAGAAGTTAGCATCGCTATTTCACAGAGGAGGAGAGAAGCGGAGGCACAGAGAAGAGAAGGGGGCGGGGCCCAGGTCACAGAGCTAGCAAAGACTGCAGTTGTGTGACTTCGTACGGTGTCCCACAGGAGAGCCAGAGGGAAGGAGTAATGAAGTCATTCCAGCAAAGCAGACACCAGCACCAGGCTAGGCAGACCCTGGGCAGAGAGCGGAGCCCAGTCTTCATGCTGCATCACAATCCCATGAACCCACATACTCAGGTGTGCCCCACAGTAACGCTAGTTCGGTGATTCTCAATCACCGGAAGAGACTTTTAAAAACACCGAAGCCCAGATGTCTCCCAGACCAATTAAAGCCCCGCTGAGAAGGTGGGGGGGGGGGCGTAGGAATTGGATACTTGTATTTTTTTGCAGTCTCCTGGGTGACTAGGGCACGCAGACAAGGCTGAGGACCTCTGGGTAAGGCGTCTGCCAACCTGCTACCTTCCCCAGACAGGGCTCCAGCAGGAGGAACTGCTAAGAGGTTGCTGGAAATCAGGTGTGAGTACAACAAGGAATGGCTTGACTGTTGGACCACTGTCTCCCTGAACGAGTTATTTATTCACCTGCGACCATATCCTGAAACAGGGCCCCTGTCAACTCTGCCCGTGGCCAAGAATGGCGGGCTCAGCACTGCCAAGGTGGGAGGCTCCCCACAGGTGTTCAGAGAGGATGCCCACCGCCTGCAAACCTACTGCTCTGTCCTGTACAAGCCAGAGACCTCGCAAAAGTCATTCGACTTTCTGAGCGTGTTTTCTCATCTGCAAAATGAGAATAAGCATGTTGCGAGGATGAAAGCAGATACGGATGCTGAAGAATTCGCTAAGATGAAAAACAAACAAAACCAGAAAAACACCACTTAAAGAGAAAGTGTTACCACTGCCAACTTGGAGGAAGTTGGGTAGAGTGGTGGGTAGAGCAGGGATCTGGGTTCAAGCCTGGCTTGGCCTTTATTATGAAGTCAAGAAACCACTCTGAGCCCACGTTCCTCTTCTGTGGTCCACAGCACAGCCACGGCTCGTGTACTCATCCCCTCACAGCAAGCTTGTACTGGGCATCACCCACGAGGCTGGTAGATGGGGAATCAAATGACACAATACGTATGAACACACTTTGGAAATTGTAATCTGCTCTACAAAGGAGAGGCCATTGTTCCTATATGTAATGATTAATCACGGGCTCATGGGCTTCCGGGGTCTACAGGGACCTTACAGGGTCGCATCAGGGTGGGATGCTCCAATTTCCCCCACTCCACTCCCTCTCAGTCCAGTGTGACCGCTGCGTGGCTCTCCCTGGCGATGAGACCGTGACGGCGGTCTGCGACCACTCAGTCCAGCCAGGTCTCCGTTTCCTCTTCCTCCATTGAGATGTCCACCTGTTCTCTTCAGTTCTGCATCTTAGTTCTGATCTTTGGGGCCCGGTAAGACACATCGGAGCTACTGTCACCCTTCCTGCATTTCTCATTGGAGACAACTGTCATGAACGTCCAGCTCTAACTCCCAAGTCCACTGCAGTCTTCTCTGGGAAGCTGGGGCAGTGCGAGTCCCCTGTCTCAGTCAGCTCGGGCTGCCACAACAAAAAAACTAGAGACTGGCTGCTTTAACCAACAGACTCACACTTCTGGAAACATAAGTCCGAGATCAAGGTGTTGACAGGCTTAGGTTCTTCCGAGGCCTCTCTCTTTGGATTCCACGTCCTCCTATTAGCAGGGGGGGAGAGAGCTCCAGCGCTCGGATATCTCTCCTTAGACAGGATACTAATCCTATCATGGGGCCCCACTCTCATGACCCCATCTAAACCTAATCACCTCCCCAAGAGCCCATTTCCAAATACCATCATCCCCTTGGGGGTTAGGGCTTCACCATATGAATTGGGGGGGCACAATTCAGTCCACAACACATCCCCTCAGAAGGTTCTCCTGCTAAGCAGAAGCAAACCTTCTTCAGACACTGAGTACACACAATGCCTACAAAGCATTAGTTATATGTGTGGAGAAAACAAATAGGAATTACCTGCCCTCAAGATGCTTCTGGTCTGAAGAGGGTCTCCATCTGCACGTAAGAGCTCCTTGCACCATGAAAAAGAACGGGCCATAAGCCGGGGATAGGAAGAGAGTCAAAGAGGTCACAGCAAGAAGAAAATACAGCCCTGTCCTCTGACTAGCTCGTACCATACAAGTGGTGACTCTTGCGCTGAAATCAGGAGACTCTCATTCATTCACACTGACTGAGAGCCTTCTCGCACTTACCAGGTTCCCTGCCGCAAGCTGCAGCCGTGGCCATGAGCAGAGCGGACAAGCCAGCAGCCTCGACAGACTGGATTCTGTGTTCTGCTACAGATGTGCGATCCTGCCAGGTGGGAGGGGTCATGCCAGACCTCTCTGTGCCCCTCATCCCGAGCACAGTGCCGCACCCCGAGTAGATGCCTAATGACATAGCTCGTCAAATAAGTGAAAACGAAGACGTCTCCAAAGTCAGCCTTTACCATCAGAGGTAATTAATTGGTACTTGCTCAAGGAGGGCCACATGCCTTCCTAAATGCCTGTGGCTCACTCACTGGTTATTAAGGAGAGCCAAGGGCCCCAGAGGTCCCAGAGAGCTGAGCCCTCGAAGCCACCGTGACGGGGATCTTGTGAAGACAGAGTGCGAACAGGACCGGACTGGCCTCTTGAGGATGACTCACCACCAAAACCCCAGGTCTCGATGACAGGTTCAATCCTGGGAAAATGGAATTGGGTGAAGAAGCGGGGTGCTATGCCACAGGTCCTGGGGGGGGCGCTGGTGACTTCCCCCTGGCATTAATGCAAGAGTCATGGAGGACAAAGACCTTCCACAGCTGGCAAGACCAAGGCAACAACGTGAAGGTCGCTGAGACAACTGCTGCATTCAGTAAACCAGGGCAGCCTGAAGTGGGAACTGAGACAGGACACGGTTTACGGTATCAGCAGTGTGGACCCTTCATGGACAGGATGTCCAAAGAAGCTTCCACTGGAGTCCAGAAAAGCAGTTGCACAAGGCACTGGCTTGAACCAAGTGTAACTTCTCCTTCTGGGTTCCTGTCAATCTCCTCCAACGTTTAGTGAGAGATTGTCGTGGTTCAGCCTTGGAAGCACTTTTGCCTTTTCGGTTGACTTTCCTGAAATCATGCCTTACTGAGCCATGGCTCTTACTCAACTCTACTTCCTGTGCCAGAATCTTATTGACAAGAAATTTAAAAGGACTGGGTGCCAAAACATGCAGCACGACGCTTGTTTTTAGGTTTAGCATACTTTTATACTAAAACAGTTTATACTAATATTTATCCTAACATTAACTTAACGGAATATTAGAACATGTTTTACTAAAATTTTTTATACTAAATATTTTATACTAAAATATTTTCAGTGCACAGAGAATTGGGATGCTACAGTGTGGCTTCCCCTTGGTCATTTCAAACACTGAAGACGTCTGCCTGGGCATCTATTTTTACACTGCTCACATCCATGCACAATACATCAGGACGGGCACAACCATTGCTTTTGCCTATTTGCCAAGTGTTAGACTTTTTGAAATGTATTTCTCAAAATGTATATACACATATACGCAGTCCCCAACTTACGATGGTTTGACTTAGGAGTTTTTGACTTTACAATGGTGTGAAAGCGATATGCATATAGTAGAAAGCGTACTTGGAATTTTGCATTTGGATTTTTTCCCAGGCTAGGGACATCCGGTATGATCCTCTCTTGTGGTGCTGGGCAGCTCCCAGGCAGCAGGCGATCACAAGGGTCAACAACTGAGACACCGACAACCATTGTGTTTGTCACTTTCCGTAGAGTAGTCAGTAAATTACATGAGATAGTCAACACATTATCAAACAGGCTGTTCCTTAGATGATTTTTCCCAATGAGAGGCTATCGTAAGCGTTCTGAGCATGTTTAAGGCAGGCTAAACCAAGCTATGATAATCAGTAGGTAGGTTAAGTGTATTACATGCATTTTTTTTACTTAAGATATTTCAACTTAACAATAGTTTTATGCAGATATAACCCCATTGTAAGTCGAGAAAGAACTGTATATACACGTACACACACACATACACACACACACACAAACATATCTATTGTGAAAACATCACAGAGCTCTGGTTAAAGTCTTAATGTCTTCAGACAAAAAAAAAAAAAGTCTCGCAGTTCAATTCATGTTTGCCCTTTGGGTGCAATGTGACAGGGGGGATCTAAAAAAAACAATCAAAGGGGACTATTAAGAATTTCTAGTATAATGGCACCTGTGTCTTACCCAGGGCTTATAGAATACGCCCTTCTACGTAGCAAATGTTTTAAAAGACTGAGATACTTTGTTATGTGATGGTGTAATGTAGCTAAAACAATTTCTGATCACAGAATTCCTGAAAATTTTGTCATTTCTTTTACCATACTTACTGGAAGATGATGATTCTTTTTGGTGAAAGACTGAACTTTTCCCCTTCTTTTCCATAGCCTTTGGATGAAAAAAAAACTTTCTACTAATGAAGTAAGCAGACATCTAATATTTTATATGCTTTTCAGCTGTGTAATTTAATATTGGGATACTTCATTATTAGCTTATGTCATCGATAAAGTGGTGATGTGTATGAATATTAGTTCAACCATATATTTATAATGTCTGGGAAGATGTGGCTATAATGCTGTGGGAGAAATAATTTGGCAGTGTTCACCTGCTTGCAAAAACCTGGTGCAAGAGCTTAACTATCGAAGTGCATGCTGAAATGAAAAGAACACACAGAGTGGACTTAGCTTCTGGCTCCTAGACAAACCTGTAGATTTAACCCCCGCCCCCCCATCCCAGAGTGAGCGCCTAAACTTCAATGGGTGGCTGCAGCATGCTGCCCAGCACAGTGAGGGCTCGATAAAGACACTTACAGAGTCTATTTTTACTATTATCATCATCATTATAATAATTACCAAGAGAACCATCCATGGAAACTCCATGCCAGAACAGGGCAAAGAACCTAGAACACAAAAGAGGGGCCAGCATTTAGGAGCTACAAGAAGTCACGAGGCAGCTCAATGAGCAGAAAGAAACAAATAGAAACTATTCTGGAGAATGAACCCAAAAGGAATAAGGGACAGGCAAAGAGCAGGGGACAGTTCTTGCAGGAGCTAATCCAGCGAACCCACCAAAGCCTGCAGGGCACACCTTTTCGCATCAGTCTCCTCACTGATAAATTGGAACAATGTTACCTAGTAGTGAGGAGATACTAGTCAACCTGTAATAGCTCATAGCACAGAAGTAGAGCTTCAAGAGATGTTAACTTTTGTTCCTGTTTCTCCCTTCTTGAATCAAGGAGCACTGGCTCTAAAATAGGAAAACTAACCTGTACATAAACACAAATCCTAGTAAATGAAATTTTACATAAACCACAAAAGCCTAGTGATCATTAAAAGTCCCCGGGAGGAACTGATCGCGGTTCACTAATTAATCGGGTTTAGAGATACCAAGCATCACTTAACCAATATCATTTCTCCTTAGAGGAGCAAATATGATGACTGTCACTTGGCAAAGTTCTAATTTATACCCCTCTGGGAAGACCAGAAGAATATGCACTTCTCCCCTCAAGTTTTCAAGGATGAACAATTGCCAGCTTCCTTGGATAAAGGTAAGATGAGTCAGCTGGTTTCACCGTTAACCAGCATGGACTGCAGCCCCCCACCCCGACTCCAATACATCTCCAACCAACAGATTTGGTAAGGATCAGACAGAGGAAAGCAGAGAGCTGACTGAAAAATGGGTGAGTGCTGGGTGTTATGCGCAACTCATCGACCTTTGCATCGGAATCCGGGGATGTACTGTATGGTGACCAACATAATATAATATAATAAAAAAAATCATAAAAAAATGGGTGAGTGTTCACTGGGTAAGACCTTCTGCGCGGGAACATGCAACAGAGACCAAGTCAGATGGGGGTCATCAGAACTAAACACACATGTGCAGAAGCACACCCACACACAACCCATGTGCTCATGACTTTNGAAGCATCGACCTTTGCATCGGAATCCGGGGATGTACTGTATGGTGACCAACATAATATAATAAAAAAAAAAATCATTAAAAAAAAAAATGGGTGAGTGTTCACTGGGTAAGACCTTCTGCGCGGGAACATGCAACAGAGACCAAGTCGGATGGGGGTCATCAGAACTAAACACACATGTGCAGAAGCACACCCACACACAACCCATGTGCTCATGACTTTTCCATTCTAGTCAGCAAACATGCTCTTTGTTTAAAAAAAAGAAAAAGTCAAAGTCAAAGCTCCCGCTTTCTCACACCTTCCAATCACATTTCCCGGAAATGTCTGTTAACAAGAAGTACAGACCCTTCTCAGAATTTCTCCCGTGGATTGATAAATACGCGTGTGTCCCTTATTGTTCTGTCTTATTTTATAAAAGCGGGCTAACTCTATGCAAAAAGTACCATGACTATTCTTCAACTGATTGATTATGGACACCTTTCCATATTAGTATATGTAAATGTATCTTATTTGTATTTAAATTTTTTTAACTTTTCACTTTAAAATAACTCCACACTTCCAAAAAGAGTTTACAAATACAGTGAACTCCCATAGCCTTGCAATTTCTCAGTATGATGTCTTGTGAAACCACAGTACAATTACCAAGCTTTGTCAAGAAATTAACATGAACATAATACTATTGCTTAATCCAGAGACTTTATTTAGATTTTACCAATAGTGTCTTTTCCAACCCAGAATCCAATCCAGGGTCACACAGAGCATTTACCCTGGTCGTGTACCTTAGTCTCCTTCAACCTGGAATCATTCCTCAGTCTTGCTTTGTCTTTCATTTTTGGAGAGTACTGACCAGCTATTTTGTAGAAGTTTCCCCTAGTTTGGTTCTGTCTGCTATTTCCTCATTATTAATTTCAGCTACGGGCTTCTGGCAAGAATCCGCACTGAGGCAATGGCTGACGCCAGGGCTGGGGGAGGGACGGACAAGATGAGACTGGAACATATTGTGGTGCCAAAAAGTAAGGCAATGCTCACAAAATGATGAGGAAATGTCAAAAGGACATAGAGCTCAACATGAGGGGCACCCCTGTGGCCAAATCTAGAAAAAAACTGACCAAAAAAATTATCATAGTTATCGACAGTAACCCATATAATATAAACACATGAATTCCTACCAATAGGAATAACTACATTTTTTTTTTGAGTGGAAAAGAAAGGAAAGCTCTTCCTTACATTAGAATCCCAACTGCTAAATACAGACATAATGATGAGACAGACAACTGTTAAGCAAGCACCAACAGTTGAACAGTTTCAAGCAAATAATCCATGATGGGTAATAAAATTAGTGAGGTACAAGAAAGATGAGAAACCGACTATTTACATAGTTTCAAAGTTATCTCCCGACAAGATACTTACTTATAATAAAGAGAAAAATAGTAACTTTACAGTGGAGAAACCCACCAGACACCAGGTTGACCTTCATCAGGTGATCGAGGTCGATATCCTCAGGGACGGACAAACCAACACCATGTACCTTGTGGTCTGACGCACTAGGGAGGCCAGGGCAGCTCACTCGTCTTAGTGACTGTGGAGCCGGGCGCTGTCCAGCCGTGAGGCTGTCTTCCGGTTCTGCTATTTTATCTGTGCTGTCCCCGGAGTATCTTTTGCAACTTGTTCCACTGTTGCTCCAGGACTGCTCATCAGAACAGCACCCACTAGACATTTTACGAGGTCCTGCCAACACCTCCTTCAACAAAGTTGGTCTGATTCATCACCACCCTGGCCCCCCAGCACTGCAGGAGAGTACCCACTTTCTCTTGCCAACGTTCATCACTACAACTTGCCAGAATACCTAATGCAGGAGAGTTAAGGAAACCGGCTCAGGCCGTGCCAGCACTGGGGCAAGATGCTGGGAGCAGGAGCCAGGAGAACAAGGAGCCTGGGTGCACCTGGCCATGGAGGTATTTTCTGAGGGTTAACAAGGGCAGGGCTCCAGGCCAAGCAGGACGCAACGGCAGGCGTGTGTACCAAAAACACTAGGGAAAAGGGTTCTAACGTAGCTGCAGGATGCGATACTCATTTGCTACTTGGGAATGACTCAAGAGCTTGAATTTGCACCAATCCCCACTGGGCCTCAACTCCAGACTTCACGATAACAAGTCTCAAACAATACCGATGTAGTAATGTAAGTTTCCCAATCAAACCTACTAATGAAAACTCCCAACCTCCGTGTTGTGTTTTATAACCCGCTTCACGTCACTTTATGGACATTTCCTAACAACGGTGAGAAAAGCATTACTACCTTTACAGGTAACAAAGAGCAGACACTCAGTGAGAGGAAGTAACTCGGCCAGAGACAAACAGCGAGGGGAGGAGAGAGGCAGCTGGTATCTGGAAGCCTAGGTCAGCGTTCATCTGGAGAGTAGTGGTTCTTCTGGTCTGGACTGTTATGGTGCTGAGGGCCCCCGGACATTCACTCATCTCCTCTCTGCAGCCACCTGATGATGCCAGTACCATTAATAGCTTCGTTTTTGCAAGAAGGAAAGACCGGGATTTCACCCAAGTCCTAGCCAGCAGTAAGGGACAGGGTGAGGACTCCCACTGTGGCTTGTAGGCCCGTGTTCCTGTGACGGTACTACCCGGGCTCTTATCCAGAACTGTGAAGACCTTGCCTCCTGCTGACTGTGCCCTGGGCCGTGGGCAGCGAGGGGAGAAGCAGAGCCTGTTCATGCTGAAGAAAGGGCGAGAAAGGGGAAGAACTGGCCCTGGGGACCAAAGCCCTCCCCTCTCCCCCACATGATCAACCCCATAAATTCTCAGTCCCGATCACCCATTGTATACAAGCCAGCTGGACTCCACAGCCCTGCTTTACGAGCTGGTCTGAGGCAAGACAAACCCGTGAATAAAAACCCAAGCGATAGTTCAATACCCGACAGTGACATCAGGGATGGTGAGACAAGACACACAGCTGGACGATAAATCAAAGGGCTGAGAAAGACAGGGCCTGGGAGGCCTTAGGGAGGGCGATGCCTACGGTGACCTCCAGAACCAAGTATCTGCCCCGTACAGCTCCCCTGCCTCTCTAGGGCAGGGGCGAAGGAGCCATCACTGCAGGGCAAGGCCGCAGGGGGAGGTGTGGGCAGAAGGGAAGACTGCCAGCAGCTATTAAGCACCTCCTTAGTGACCTCACTTACCCTTCCCTAACCACCCTGAGGCAGGCATTATCCCCATGTGGATGGTAAGGAATAAGAGAGGCCTCTGGAGGGTGGCCTCCAAAGGGAGGCTCAGAGAGGGTGGTTAACTTGCCCAAGGCACCCAGGTCCTGATGATAAAAACAAAATAAAATATGAAGTGATAAAAATGCCCGGATAAAAACCAGGTGTAGCTGGAACTCAAGTTAGGGTCTATCCACCCTACCAGGCTCCAGGTCTTCGCTGTAATTCACAAGAGCCAAGGACAATGGACTGTATAATCAAATCCAGAAGCTGGGACCTGCTGCGGACCGAACTGTATCTCCCCGGAAATGCATATGTGGAAGCCTCGATCCCCAGTGTGGCTGTATTTGGAGACAAGGCCTTTACGGAGGTAAGGAGGGATAAATGCAGTCATGAAGGTGGAGCCCGAATCCAAGAGGACTAGTACACATATACAGAGAGACACCGTACAGCCTGTATTCTCCCTCTCTCTCTCTCTCTCTGAGGAAGCAAGAAGGTGGCCCACCTGTGTGCCAGGAACCGATTCTTCACCAGAACTGCAATCAGCTGCACCTTGATCTTGGACTTCCCAGTGTCAGAACTATGAGGAAATGAATTTCCTACTGTTGAAACCACCCAAGCTACGGTATTTTGCTATCGCTGCCCAAAGTGGCTGCGACCTGGCCAGTTTCTACATCAGACCAGTGGCCTGATTACGGTGTTCTTTGAGTATGCCCTCATCACTCGTGTTTGAGCACGAGTCATTGTCATTTATACACACAAATGCCTGTGTTATTATAAAACATACAAAAACGAAGCCATTTTCTAAGAAGGGAATAAAATAACACAAATAGGAGCTGTAACATTTTCTTCTTATACCGTTTTGGGTTGAACTGTGTCCCCAGAAAAATATGCTACAGTCCTAACCCCCCAGTACCTGTGACTGTGAGCTCATTGGATCACGGGGTCTTTACAGAAGTAGTCAAGTACAGATGAAGTTCATTCACCTTGGATTAGGGTGGACCTCATCCTTATAAAAAAAAGGGAAATTTGAATACAGCCACACCAGAGAGAAGCCGAGGCGAGGCTGAAGGCAGAGATAGGAGAGATGCAGCACCAAGCCGACAAAGGCCAAAGACTGCCACGCGGTCCTGCCGACACCCTGATTTCAGGCTTCTGACCTGAACAACTGAGAGAGAATGTACTTCGGTTGTTTTCAGCCACCTAGTTGGTGGTCCTTGGTTAGAGCAGCTCCTGCAAACCAATGCACAGCATGGGATGACCCCACACAGCCCATTCTGGAATGTTCTGAATAAGGAAGGTGAAGGGTAAAGCACTGTAAGGAAAACGGAATGCACGTACAAAGGCCAGTTTTTGCAATGTTTCACCATCATCATGATCGCGCTCAGTGAGCGTTAGTGGGGAATATCACGATTTACAACCAACCGCGCTGCCCCTGAAGAAACGTACAGGTCACCATGCCCTGGGAGGACGGCGGACGCAGACCATGGTATTGGGACAAGGGGCAAATCACGGGAGGAGAGCCGTTGGGGCGTCAAGGAGAGACACTCCTCGGCGAGCGGCCACGGGGGAACGTGAAGGGTCGCAGGAAGCGTGCCAGACGCAGCTTCTGCGGGGTCGTGGCACAGAGGAAACCCCCAAGAAGCCCCGGGCCACGTCTTCTCCCCAGGCCAGCGTCACTTCCCCGTCAGCACTGCCCTGGTCTATTTTGACAAGGCTGTTTCCACCCCGCATGGCCACACGCCCCTGCAGACACAGAGGAGCCCAGCGCACCCTGGGGACCGGTGCTCACAGTGGAAAACCCGAAGCATCACCCCCCCCCCTGCTCAGCGGGCTGTGGAGACGGGCTGCCGGAGAGCCCCCCGGGGGTGCCCGTGGTCGTGGGTGGTGGCGGGAGGAGGCGAAGACAGCCAGCAGTATCAGCGGCAGGCCTTCCGGGCATGGAGGGTGCAGGTGGGCGGTGGGGCAGCCCACTCTGGGCCTCGAAGTCACAAGTTTGGAAACCTGCTTCGAGTTCAGTTGAGCGAAGGAGACAGGAGTGGGAAATACAAAAATACACACTGTGCATTAATCAGGGTTCAACCTGGAAGAGGAAGCGTATCTGTTGTTTCAATAGGCAGAATTTCAGATTAAAGAGCCATTTACTGAAAAGGCCAAAGGGGGACCCTAAGGCATCCGAGAAGTAGTGGCTGTAGAGAGCAGCTCACCCCCTTAGGGATGGGGCATCAGAGTGGGAGGATGAGAAGTCTGGCGGGCCCTGGGGAGTCTAGGATGGGGGTGTCATCTCTGAGAACAGCCAGTGAAGCTGGTTCCCGGAGTGTGGGACCAAAAGGATCCCGTGCAGGCTGGGAGCCAGTATCACTCCTGAGACCAAGTGCTGACGTCAGGGGAAAGAGGTGTTACCCCTGTCAGAACGTCAGGAATAGGGGTGAATAGCAAGGTGCAAGGCCCTCTGCCCTCCCAGGCTTCCTGTCACCCTGGAGCCATCAGATCTGGCCACAATGGGCCCGCAGTCCTTCAGGGCTAGAATCAGAAGCTGTGGGCTGGCCACTTCTCCCTTGACATGGGGCATGCACAGGGGCAAGAGTCAAAAGGTTTACAAACAACCAGTTGGGCACAGACCCCAGGCAACCCGACGGGACACTGACCTGAGACGGGCAGCCAGGTCGATAAATCACACCCGCTGTCCTGGCTCCTCGTCAGCCCTGTGCGCCTTCCAGTTCCCCACCAATCCCTACTGCCTACCCACCAGGCCCACACCACTGATTCCCACTACCTGCTTAGCCCCCGAGACACATGAGCTTGAGACAGCTGGCAGAAAAGGGAAGCAGGGAGGTCATCCTGCACTGGATGTGAATGCCTTCAATTTCCCTCGGGTGTGCGGAAAATTCTAAGAAAGAAGGGCTTTATGTTCCTGACAAACTCAGAAACCAAAACCCTTTCTCTGGTTTGGGGGACTGTGTGAGTCCCTGCTGAGGTGACACAGGACCTCCCTCAAGGGTTCAATCTACTTAGGAGAGGCAGACAAGCGAGAGTTCAATTTAAAAAAGGGGTTGGGTGCATCCTGATGTGGTAAGGCCAGGGGGCTCAGGAGTGTGAGATGAGAGGGCATGCAGTAGGGGTGAAATGGGGAAAGCTTTCTATAGGAGGACAGGAAGGCCAAGAGGCCAGGAAGGGAACAGCAGCCCAGGGAGATGAGCAAAGGCCAATGTGCATGTGACAGCACCCTGCTCTACACGCACTCTGGGCAGGACACATCTCTGAGTCTCTGTCTGACTGTGCCCAGATCATCCTCACTTCTGTGCATGAGACCACGATGCCCACAGGGAAAAGTCCAGTGTTCTCAGCCCACGGTTCTCTGCCCACGTGGACTTTTGGACCTTGCCATTCATCACCTCCACCTGCCAATCAATGTGGCTGGAGAAAACAAGTCTGCTCAATAGTGTGTGAGTGCGGTAATGGATTACACCTGGGGCATCAGTCTGACTTCACGGTGAGCTTAATATAGATCCGGATGGATACCTATGCAAATATTTATACTTATATGCATGTGGGTATACGCGAGGTTAGTACATGCATGTGGGTATACGTGGGGTTAGTATACGCGTGTGGACATACGTGGGTTAGTATACGCGTGCGGTTGTATGCAGGTTTGTATACACACATGTATTTCATCACTGTCACTGAGAAGGCCTGGGAGCAGTGACATCCCGGGAGCCATGAGCACACCCAACACCCACATCTTGGTTTCTAATACCATTCTCTGATAAAACAAACCAGGCTCCTTGAGGAAATGGCTGAGTCTAGGTCTGGGAAATAGACAAGTAGTGGCAGAAAGTAAGGAAATGCTCAAAAACAAGCAAACAAAAACTCCCACAATAATGGGAGGTATGTCAAAATAAGGGGGGTTGGGGGAGGTAGGGAGAGGTATGCCAAAAGGACATAGGAGCCCACAGAAAGAGCTCCCAATGCCAAAGCTGGAAACACATGTGCAAATAAAGTCATAGCATTTTATAATCCAAAGGATATAGTCACTATCTGAGACGCCATACTGATATATATGGACGGAGTGGGGGACGAATCTCCCATGGAGAAGAATTCCAAATACTTCGTGTAGCTAGTCCACCACCAAGGGGGAGCCTAATCTCCCTAAGTGTGGGCTATATATCGTGACATTCGTCCAAGCACAGTGGGCAAGGTGGGGCGGGAAGAGTATATTACAGTGGAGAATTCTGACAAACGGCGCCATATAGCCAGGGGGTCAAAGTGAACATTAACAGTGATTACTCAAGTATAGAGCCTTGATATGATGTGATGAAAATAGACCTTTGCCCCTGGGGTCTTTCTTCCCAAAGCCATAACCCCAGTCTCACTGCTGGGAAAAACACCAGACAAATCCTAATTGAGGGACAATCTACAATGTACCCGACCGGTACTCTTCAAAACTGTCAAGGTCTCAGAAACAAGGGAAGTTTGAGAAACTGTCACAGCCAAGAGAGCCTACAGAAACACAGGACTAGATGTAATATAGTACAGGGGATGGGATCCTTGGACAGTAAAAGGATATCAGGTAAAAACTAAGGAAATCTGAAAAAAATAATAATAGTAAGTACCAACTGTGGTTAGTCATAGTCAATCGATACTGGTCATTTGTTGTCACACTCAGGTAAGATGTTTGTAGTAGGGAAAACAAAGGTGGGGTATGTGGGACCGTTCAGAAGGACTGTCACAATTTTCTGGTAAAATAGAAAACCGTTCTAAAAGTTTGTTTAAACATGTGTGTGAAGGATATGCATGGGAGAGTGGAAGCTTGGGGGCACAGGTAAAAAGTATGACACCTGGAAAATTTGCTTCGATTTCTGCTCCTGCAATGACTCTGACGCTGCCTTCCATCATCGCCGGGGACAATCAGGTTCCCAGACCCAAAGCAAACGGCCAATGAATGCGTCAGCTCAGCGGCCACGGGTGGGGCATCTCAGGTGTCTTCCGAGGAGTCAGACCACAGTGTCATTTGGTGCTCAGAACAGCTCACTCGGCAGAGGCGGAAACCGAGGCTCAGAAGCACCAAGAGACTTCCTCCCAGCCCAGGGCTGGCACAAGTGGCAAAGCAGAGGCCAGGGCTCAGGTCTCCCTCCTGGGTCCCTTCAGCTACGCCTCCCCTGCCGTGGCCGGTCCTGGTCCCTATTCCCTCCCATCCCAGCAGGAGCAGGGGCTGACACTCAGGGAAGAGGCAAGCTCGGTGAGGATCGCACCTAAATAGGTTTTTCTTTTATCTTTTTTTTCCTCTTATTTTTATTTTTATGAAACTTTCCCTTAATCCAACCTTTTTAAAGGTCCCTCCCCCATCTGGTATCCCACAGGCATGAAGCCAGGGTGCCTCTGGTCTGCAACAGCAGAAAAATGGCCATATGAGTCCTTGAGGTCGACCATTGTATGATGCTGGAATGGGTCAATTCCCTCGTTTTAATAAAGGTTTCATCTTTGCAGGGAAGTAAAAAAACAAAACAAAAAACCCCCCCAAAAAAACCCCGCAGGCCAGCCTGCATCCATCCCACTGATGGGTGTTTTCTTCCCAAAGGCACCCACCCCCACTAGGTCTGCCAGAGTGACAAAACAGGAGAGAGAATGGCTTGGAGCAGAAGAATGTGAATTCCCAGCAAGCTGGCCATTCCGCAGAGTGACAATGGGGACCCAGAAGGCAGCAGTGCAGGGGCTTCTGGAAGCCACCCACATCCCAGAGGAGCCAGGCCACGACACGGCTGTGTGCCATGTGGGGCTCTGTCACTTAGTTCATTACAAACCAAGGACTAAACCCACTGGAGCCAGCCACCCGGAATAACGTGGATACCAGGGGAGCAGGAAGGGAAGGCTTGTCACCGGAGGGAATTTGTTGCCTAAGCTGGGAAGCGACCTGGAAGGAATAGGTGGCGTCTGGGGTTAAAGGTACCAAGAGACACGCTGGGATGGGCTGAGGCAGGATATGGAGCATTTAGTGCAATTTAGCAAATGGTTCTCTCATTAGTAGAAGCTTCTGAACGTGAGCCTCAAGTTACAAAATAAAAGGAACCTGCGATCACGCAAAGGCACAGAACACTGGTCTGTGCGTCACACACGTTCCATGGGGAGAAGCTCTCATTTATCATCCTGGGCGACTCCTTAACCTCCATCCCCTCACACATTTGGGAAAGTAACTGAGATGATAAATGGAAAGGGCTGGGGCGCCTGGGTGGCTCAGTCGGTGAAGCGTCCAACTCTCGATTTTGGCTCAGGTCCTGGTCTCAGGGTCGCGGGCTCTTCGCGGGGCGTGGAGTCTACCGGAGATTCTCCCTCTGTCCCTCCCCCCGCTCGTGCATGCTTACTCTTGCACGTGTGCGCGTGCTCTCACTCTCTCTCTAAAATAAATAAAATCTTTAACAAAAGATAGATATAGAGATAGAGAGACAGTACTGAGCTCCAGTTATTACTGGTAGTATCAGTATTCGTATTTTTACGCTCCCACAAGTACTGCGTCCCAACACCACCTCTACTCCCATAAAGGCGGCACCTTGTCCGTGGTGCCCCACAGCAGCTGATCACGCTCCCAGTGTTCAGCCACGTCAGAAGGAAATGGACTGGCTGGCTGAGGGAAGGCACACACGACTCGTGTCCAGCTCCCTGCGACGTGGGGAGTGCGTCTGAAAAGAAACGCAGCCCAGCGGGTCACCAAGAGCAAGACCAGGGGTCCAGAGCTGCCTCTATTTCCATGAGCCTGATGCCATGAGCACAGGAGTGCTCAGTAAATACCGGATTCTGTGTGAGCAGGGAAGAGAAGACGAGTGACAACTACACGCGGGGCCCGGCTTAGGGAAACCATGCGTCAGGATACAGACAGGACAGATAAAAGTAGCTCTTACGGTCCCTCCCGTGGGCACCTCATTTTCAAGATGGGACTGTGAAGGGTCAAAGGTATCAGCCAGGACCCAACACTCACAGAGGAGCCTCGGGGCCACGGTAATCAACCCTCCGTGCAGCCCGAGGCCCGAGCTGCGGGTCCACCATGCATCCGAGTCAGCTCAGGCTGCATAACAAAACTCCAGAGGGCACAAGGCTTGCACAGCAGACACTGGTTTCCTCGCAGCTCTGGAGGCAAGAAGTCTGAGATCAAGGTTCTAGCCCATTCCGTGTCTGGCAAGAGCTCTCTTCCCAGCTTGCAGAAGAGCTGCCTTCTTGCTGCGTCTTCACATGGCAGAGAGAGAAGAGCGAGCTCTCCAGGGTCTCTTCTTATAAGGACACTAATCTGATCAGGTCAGGGTCCTGCCGTTCTGACCTCATCTAAGCTGACTTACTTCCTTCACTCAAATACAGCCACGCTGGGGGTGACAGCTTCAGCGTGTGAATCTGGGGTGAAGTGGGGGGCACACAAACATTTAGTCTGTAACACCGTGCAAATACAGTTGCTTGAATACACTGTCTCCCCCAGCGTCTTTACCTACTGTTATCTCTGCAGAGCTGGGGGGCCACCCAGCTCACGGCGGGGATATGGAAGAGGGTGGGAGGGAGGGCGGAAACTGCTGTGTCATGCCGGCCACCACAGCAGGTCCTGGGGACGTGGACCGTAGTGCAGCCCCATTGGCCTCTCATCCCTTCCCCCAAGGGGCACTGTTGAGATAAAGATCCTCATCTTCAGGAGAAAAAATCTGGGTGACAGGGAAAGGAAGGTGGCAGAGAAAAATCACAGGAGAGGCAGATAGATGGACAGACAGATGGAGCAGCGAGAGGCCGTGAAGAGCCAGTCCGGAGAGCCTGCAGATCGGGTGGGGGTCCAGGCATGCCCGTGTGGGGACTCTGGGGATGCAAACTGGAGGGGCGCCAGCAACCCGCAGGGCGGCCTCAGCAGCAACATCTCTCTGAGTCTCCAGGTCACTCATTGTGAGCTACGGTGTCTCCGTCTGCTCAGCCTGCCGTCACAAGCTGCCACCAGTGGGGTGGCTTAAATGACATTCATCTCTCACAGTCCTGGAAGGCTGGATGTCCAAGACCTAGGAGCTGGCAGATTTCAGGTCCCGGTTTGCAAAAGACAGTCTTCTGGTTTTGTCCTCACACTGCAGAGAGCAGAGAGCAGTGACTCTCTCTGTCCCTTTTACAGGAACATGAATCCCACGGCTGAGGGCTCCTCCCCCGTGAGCTCATCACCTCCCAGAGGCCCCGCTTCCCAAGACCACTGCACTCCGGGTTAGCGTTTCAACGCATAAAGTCTGGGTGGCACAAACACGCAGTCCGCGACACCAGGGATCCACAGAGCCAGTCTCCATTTCCAGAATGCCTTCGGAGCAAGAAGGGGGGCTTTTCCCTCCATTACTGCAGGTGCCCGCAGAGCGGGATGCTGCGGGCTCTCGGTCCACACTCAGGGACGGAGGGACAGGAGAAAGGATAAGGGAGAGCTTCATAAACTGAAAGTCCTTAAGCGGACAGCAGTGCTTATGCTGTTTCCCAAAGCAGACCGGGGAGCCCCTGAAAGAGGAGTATTTTCTGCCTTGTTTCCAACTTTCTAGCCCAAACTCAGTGTCCTCAAATCCAGGCAATCCAAGAAAACACTCCCCAAGCCTGTCCTGCATGCCTGTCATGATGCCAGAAGCCGGGACAAGAGAGAGAGCAAGACGCACAGGCTGCTCTCAAAATACTTCCAGGGCAGGGGATGGAGCTGGCATTCCAGAAAGTCGTGGGCTGCTTCTGCAGACAATAAAGCCCACCGGGGACGTAACACGGGCCGAAGGGACAAAGTCTGGCCTTTACTCTAATAATAATTATCGTGATGATCACACATAATGATAACCGCGGTGGCTGTCCATCTGTGTGACCAGCTGCAGGATCAGTGGGCCCAAGAGTTGCAGAAACACTTTCATTTTCCTGGGGTGCTGAGGACACAGTGCCCTGCGTCCGCCTAAGCCCATGGCCGCTGAGGAAGCTCGGTGTCTGCTGGCACGGCAGATGGGACCAGAAAAAAAACAAACTTAGGCACATTTTCCTCCAGACTTACAGATCCCTCTTCGGCATTTGCCCTCACACTCTGACATTAATTGAACTCTGTCTTCACTACTAAAAATAAACTCCAGGTCAAATGCAATGAGCCAAAAACCTCAGCATGAAACCACAAGAAATAGAGTAAATAGTAAAACGGGCTAATAGCAGAGGTGTTTTGGTGAAAATACGTTTTCTGTTTCAAGCCTAGAGTCCCGAGTGGGCCGGGAGTTCTTTCAGTGCTGTAGGCAGTGAAATATAGGAGGCAACCACCAAGCTGTAGCCAAAGACCAGGGCTGGCTCCTGTCCACAGACAGGCAGGCAGGCAGGAGCTCCCGGATGCCCTCTCCCCCAAAGGTCAGGGCCGGGACCAGCCTGAGAATATCAGGCAGGAGCTGAGAGATGCTCCCAGGGGGAGATGGTGCCTGGAGAGGAGTCCAAAAGAGCAAGGTGAGGGTCAAAGGGAGGAAGGCAAGCCTGTCTGCACATCCAAGGAGCAGTGGGGATGGGAGAATCACCTGTCAGAAGCTAGACAGGTAAGTAAGGAGGGGGAGGAGAAGTCAGCAACAAGGGCTCCCTTTGGCTCAGCCGTTTTTCAGGCCAGCTTTGGGCTCTTCAAGACCAGCCCAAGGGGGGACTGGTCCATTCTGCAGATGAAAAACGAGAAGCCTGGGGAGCAGCGAAGGACCTGCCCAGGGTCCCCGGGGGCCTGGCAGGGGGAGCAGGGGGAGAATGCAGGGGTACTGATGCCTCTGTTCCAGGCCCAGGCTCACGGACGGCAGGTATGCGGGCAGATGGGCCCCAGTGGAATGACGCTGTCCTCAGGACGGGTAGAAGCACACGCACGAGCACAGCGAGGACACCCTTCTCGGAGCCCCCAGCACAGGCCAGCCCTCCCCGATGTGTTCGGGACGGTGCGCCTCTGAATCCCAGCAGCCTCCCCTGCTCCATCGGCCTCTTCCCCGCAGCTGAATTCTGCACAAATTCCTTTTCCGTCCCCCCCAGACAGATCGGTCGGGCCTTTCTTCCATTTACAGAATGCAGGCAACACTGCTCACGTTTCAGCCACGGCAGCAAGGGACGGTTCTCCCAGCTGGCAGCTCATCCCACCCAGTGACTGGAGCCCCATCTACCCTTGCCACGCCCCCCACCAAAGGGAGCGGCTTGTACCCACCCTGATTCCAGGTGCTCCAGGGAAAAGGGGGATCACACAAGAGGCTGAGGCACTTTCACTGTCCTTCTGCTTCCCAAGTAGGCTACCGGGACGAGGAGCGTGCACTGCGGAAACCAACCGCAGGGGCTGGCTGAGCGCTTGAGAGCCCGGTAAGCACACGGCCACGTCCACAGGAGGCCTGGCGGCAGCACTCAGTGTAGACAAGTTCTGACCCCCAAGCGGGAAATCAGCTCCTGACACGTAGTGGGGGACACAGGTGCAGCGCAGAGCTAAGCACAGGGTGCACAGGCTCCCCAGCTGCAAATCAGCTCGGCTCCTACCAGGTCTCGCCTACATGCCACTTCCAAGAGCCCCCAGGGGCAGCACCCTCTCTAGAAAGCCCCCTCGGCCCTCCCTGCCCGTGGGGAGTCTGGAGAACCCCACGTGCGTGTCAGTCTCCCCCACCTGGAGGGAAGGGCGGGGACTCTCGCTCGCCACCATGTGGGTCACGGGACTGCAGGGGACATGGGAGACGAGAGATACAAATGCACTCGGACACATTTAAGGCACAAGAGAAAAGACACAGGGGCACATGAACACCGTCCTCTGTTACCCTCTCACTCCGACTTCCACACCTGTCTTCTCACAGGTCCCCACCTGAACCATGGTTCCTTGTTCCATTGTGATTTATTCTTTCCAACATCTTGTGTTTTTTTTAAGAAAAAAAATTGCAACTGACCTCATTCTTTGCTCTAAGTCTTTAAGAACTTTCTTCTTTTGGTTCTCTCTCTCTCTCGCTTACTTTCTGCTGTTCATTCCTTTGTTCTTGCACTATCCACAGTAGTGTCAAGTGGGTGTCGGGTGGGGTGTCAGGATGTGGAAGACAGTCCTGTGCTCGAAACAAGGTCACGAGTGACTGGAGGCACGGGCGTGGGTGGGGGAGAGACTCGACAGGGTCTGAGGCAGGCATGTCCTAGATCGCCGGCTGCAGCCCGCGGGAGGAAGTAAGGCACTCTGCTCAGGACAGGGGGGTCTGTACACCCTGCACAAGCCATTTCCCAGACAGGCCTGACGGGAGCTGACCCAGAGAGGACAGACCAAGGACTTAGAAACAGCCTGGTGCGTGGAAGGAGCTGTACGTGGTGTAGTTAATGAGTTAAAAAAACAAAACCCCGGGGTGCCTGGGTGGCACAGCTGGTTAAGGATCGGACTGTTGGTTTCAGCTCAGGTTGTGATGTCAGGGTCGTGAGATCGAGCTCCCTGTCGGGCTCCGCGCTCCGCATGGAATCTGCATGAGATTCTCTCTCTCCCTCCGCCCCTCCCACTTATGCACGCTCTCTCTCTCTGTCTCAAATAACTAAATCAATCTTTAAAAAAAACAAAAAAGCAAAAAAAAAAACAACCCTCCTGTTTTGAGCATTTCCTCCTCCATGCCAGGCAGTGTGATAAACTATCTCCTCTCTCTCATTCAATACCCACGACATCCTCTTGAGGCAAGAGCTAATACGATCCCTATCTTACAGATGAGGAAACCGAGGCTTGGAACAGCTGAGTGATCCACCCAAGGTGAGGCAGGTGGCAAAGCCAGGAAAACCCAAGTCTGCCCGAAACCCCCGGTTTTCACCTCTTCCTTTTCCCCAGACAGCCTCTGACTTGGTGGGACTGAGTGTGTAATGCAAGGGGGCAGGAGGGAGACGGGGATTCTGTTCTACATGCTCCGAAATGTGTTTTGCTCCCAACACATCTTCTCATTGTCCCCCACTGCAGTCCCCACACGTCTCAGCAGGACAGCGGGAGTACTGCCACCTTCTGCCAGGAGGAAAGGTGTGGGCCATCCCCCTAGGAGGTAGTGGGCTCCATCCTCGGCTAGGCACAGAGGGAGAGCTCCCAAAGCATAACACTGAGGCCACCGAATGCCGAGAACCAGGTTCCAGGTGTCAGGGTGAAGTTACGGGAAGCCAACTTCTCAAACCAGCACAGGAAACCAGGCCAAGAAGTCAAGAACCACAACCCAACCTCTGTTGCAGGAGATCACGGATTCCAAAGGCTATTTTTTGCTCCATCAAGTTCGAGAGGAGAAATCTCTTACCTTTGTTCTCCAAATCTCCAAATGGCCCAGCTTTAGGTCAGGGAAGGACAGTCCATCTAGAGTACCAAATGGACGTCTGTTTTTCAGACTGACAGCACCGAAATCTGAGGTAAGACAGGAGTCTGTAAACAGGCAAGAAAAGGACAGAGAAGTATTAGTATCAATGCTGACACCAAACAGATTTGATGAGAGGTTCTATTCATTTGAAAAGTACAAAGCGTATACTTACTGGAAGCTAAAGGAGAAGCTTCAGAAGAGCATTTACTGAGCAACTACTATGTGCCAAGCCCTGTGTTAAGCCATTCAATCCTATGAGACCAGTTTTGACGGCTCCATATTTCAGAAGTCACGTAAGAGGCCAGGCCAGAACGGAAGGCCAGGTCTTCCTAGCTCCCAAGCCCCTGCCCATCAATCTCATTTTCCATCCCCACTAAAGCTTTTTCATTCACCTGAGTCCGGGAACTCTAGGTAGACAGAAAGGAGAAACATAAGAAACATACCCAGTAACTTCACTCTGAGAATGTCCTGTCCCTGAATGTCCAACCCATTCCACAGAAGTGGGGATACTATGAGCTGTGGAAGCGGTGTCACACTCACTAGGTTGTAAGCTTTATCTGAGCTACACACTGTCACCTGGGAACATGTGACCAGCGGATATCACGCATTACTCAGGGAGCAAAAAAATGTCGCTTTGCCAGGGATTCTTATCCTAACTGATCACCAAGACGGCTACATGAGGTGGCCAAAGGGGAGTGGGGGAATGGGGCAAGGGGGCCGCTGCTGGTCTTACCAGCCCTGGAAGGACCTCCTAAGACAGCTTGAGCAGAGCTGAATGCTCAGCGGGTGGACGCAGACACTGACTCTTCGTCAGGGGGCAGTGTGGCATGACAGGAAGCCATACTACTGGGAATGCCTGCGTGGCTCCATCAGTGACGCGTCTGCCTTGGGCTCAGGGCATGATCCCGGGGTCCTGGGATCGAGCCCCGAGTCGGGTTTCCTGCTCAGTGGGGAGTCTGCTTCTCCCTCTGCCTCTGCCCCTCCCCCCTGCTTGTGCACAAGTGCATGTGCTCTCTCTCAAATGGATAAATAAAATCTAAAAAAAAAAAAAGCACATGATTACATTTACAATGGGGTGATTCTCCCCCATTCCAGACCTCCCTACTGCAGCCCCTCAAAATCCCCAGCATCTTAGCGACCAGATCATCAAGGAGATGGAGCTCGGTGAACAGGGCCTCAGCATCAGCAAGACTGACAAGTTCTGAAGGGGAATTTGCCCTCAAGGGTAGGAACAGCTAGAGAAAGACCCTCGACCCACAGCCGAGAGCAGAGGCCAGGTGGCTTGCCATCCCCACCATCGATTCCTTCTCCCTCCTCCAGGAAAAATGTGGTCACAATTAGCTACTCTAAGGCCCTCTGGTTGTCACACGCCTGCCTTGGCCGTGTTGGTATCAAAGACGGACCCACAGCAGCTCTGCAAGCCTGAGAGTGCCTGTCTCCTCCCACCAGGCGCAGGTCTCGCCCCTGGGCCCTGTCCCAGTTCCCCGCAGAAGAGGCTGACTCAGGGAAGTCCCTTGACTAGCAACTCGCTCAGAAGGCTGCCCTCCTTGGCACTTACACGCTCTGGCCGTGGGCAGCCTCCCACACTTCTCAGGCATTTTTAAAAGCACTGTTTTGCCTTACTGTCAAAAATGCATTCAGCTTATTGCCTAGAAGAGGCAGCAGCCCAGCTCCCTGGTTGTTAGACCGCCTGGATCGTCATTCCAGGTCTACAAGAGTCTTTTTAGGGGCCTGAGCAAGTTACCCTCCAAACCTTGGTTTCTCATCTTAAAGATCTGTGCTTAGTGTTAAGTGAGAATCTCTGCAGAGCTCAGCACTGGGCCTGGCATGTTGTGGATACTTAGAAATGTCAGCTATTAGCAATACCACTTAAGCAAACACTCAGGCCTTAACTTCTTAGTCTCTTCCCAATAAGGGGGAAAGGCCTCCCCTCTTTCTATCTCAGCACGATGACTTATTCAGCGTAGGGGCTCGGCACCCGGGGCCAGGGGAACAAGCGAAGCCCATGAGAATCTGTGCAGTGGACTCCAACACTCACCTATCTCCCAGCCGCGCCACCAGCATTAGACAAGACAGAGCACGCCCAGAGGTGCTCTGCAAACAGTAAGGTACTAGAGCACCGTACTGAACCAAATTAACAGCGCCACTGACAAGCACCATCCCTACAGGACACTTTGCTGAGGAACAGCCTCCCGGGACCATAGTGAGCACCCACAGCGACCCCGGGAGGTCAGGTCACAGCGTAAACCTCATCCCCATTTGACAGACGTGGAGACCAAAGCCCAGAGGAGCTACGGAGGCTGCCTGACACTAAACTAGGAATATGCAGCTGAGCCCCACTCTGCTAGCTCACTCCCTCTTCCCTGAAAGGGGGGCAGCAGTATCACACACCATCAGCTCCTTCAGAAAAAGAACCTTTTTCCAAGGCAGCCAAATTGATTAATGTTTTTAATTAATGTTTTAAACCACACACACACACACACACACACACACACACACACATACACACACACACACACACACGGAGCAATGTTCCATGGAAAATGAGGAGCTAAAACTTCCAAGTTTCTCCCAGGAGCCAGTCCAGCCAGGTGCTCGCTGCCAGAGCAATGCGGGGAGGAGTCCTGGGCCGGCCAGGGAGGCCAGAGTGGGAAGGTCACAGCCCTGCCTCAATGCACTGAGCCAGGCAGGCAGTGCGGTCACTTCCCACCCACAGAGACGAGCCAGGGAGAAAGGAGACTGTCCTAGCACAGGGTGACAGGACTCTCTTGGCCACACCTCAGAAATCCATCAATCCCGGTACAGGAGGGAGCTGGGGTACAGAGGGAGGCCCGACAGGTAGCAGGTGCCTGGAGCTGGGGCCTGAAGGGCGAGGTGGCTGCTACTCCCCGAACCTCCTGCCTAACACTCTGTCCCAAGGACGGGACATTCACCTGCTCTGCAGCGGACGGGGATACCCTGCATCTGAACCAGGGGGCCACAGGCTTTCTCAGGATGCTGACAATGCTTCCCTGATGTCGCCTGGGATCACTGCTGGGCCCCGATGCTGTGTTCAGATGAATAAGGGGTCAGAGTGCTGTGACAGGCAGACCCAGGACCCCAAGGTCCCCAGGAGGTAGGAGGCAGACCGGGGCCCAGAGACGGGCCCTCTGCCATTGTGCTTAGCGACCCCCTCCTTGCTCTGCCAGTGGAATTCCAAGTGTGTCCTATCCCCAAACATCCTCTACACACCCCAAGGCAAGGCCGAGTCACCTTCCTGTTTCAACGGGAAGGTGAGGGGCATGGAGTGTGACATACAGCACTGAATAATTCATCAGCGGCTGTGCTGGGAGCACGGCCGCCGCATCGTCGGGGCAGCTGGCCTTGAATGCCACCTGGATGCTGCCCGGGCAGTGGGGCCAACTGGGCACGCTGACAGCAGCCAGGACCAGCCACTTTCTCGGCGGGGGCCCTGGGCCACCTGGCAGGACAGAGAGCTGGCCATGAAATGAGTGACTACGCGGGGATTCCTGACTTGGAAATCATCAAAACACCATCCGTTCGCTGCACATGGACCACAGAGGAGGACTATTGCACCTGCAGGAGCAGAGGAGAGGACAGCTGCCCCCAAGAAAGCCCTGAGAGCAGGCCCCGGCCTTGGGATGTGTTTGCTCCCTCTGGAAAAGGCCTGGAGGAAGGACATAAACACAGGTACACCTGTGCCTTTCCTAGAAGGTTGCCAAAGCCAGTGAAAGCCTCCAGCCTGGCTCGACACTGGACCCCAGCAGTGATCCCAAGTGACATCATGGCAGTACGGTCGGGACCGCCCCCAATGCTATGAGATCCAGCAGGGCTGAGCGCAGCAGAGGCTACAAGCGCGCTCAGGACACAGGCTGCTGGGGTCAGAGCGAGTCCCTACCAGCTACCAGCTGTGCACCCTGGGCAGCCTGCTTAACCTCTCCAGTCATCACGTGTACATCAGGGCTCCTAAAGAGCAGTCACCCTCTGGGCTGACTGTGCGCAGTGCTGAGCACGATGTCTGGCTCGGTGAGGGCTTAGCACTGGGTTATTCTCAGGGTCTACATGCTGTCACTACTCGTGCTGCTGGGCAGGCAGATCGGACAGTCTTGGATCTGAGTCCCAGCTCTGCCACTTCCTAGGACCGTGACCATGGACCATTCACTGACCTCCCTATACCTTGGTTTGCTCATTACCAACAAGTGGTGCGAGACCACCAAGGATGATAGAGCGTGAAGCAAGCAAAGCCAGCAGTGCGGTGTGAACTTGCAGGAATGAGGGTCCCAGCCCAAACTGAAGGACACTCGACAAGCAAAACTGGCCTGCACTCTTCAGAAACATCACGGTCAAGAACAGCCAAGGAAATGTTCCAAGATAAAGGGAGGCTAAGGAGACATGGCCAGTAAAGGCAGTGGTGATCTGCAATCAGGGAGAAAGAGTCCCAAAGGACATTATTGGGACAACCGATGAAATTGTGTGTGGCCTGTGTGCAGCCATGCTGAATTTCCGGAGTTTGATCGTTACATGGTGTTTATGTAAGAGAATGTCCTTGTTCTTAGGAAACACAGGCTGAATACTTCGGGATAAAAGGGCATGTCTACAACTTACTCACAGATGGTTTGGAAAAATTGTGTGTGTGTGTGAGTGTGTGTGTGTGTGTGTGAAGGGGTCAGGGTGATTCTGAATGTGCACCAGTTCTTTGTATCACTCTGGCAATGTTTTCTGCAAGTCTGAAATCATGTCCAAAGAAAAGATGACAAAAGGCCCAGGCGAGGGACAGGAGAAGCAGACCTGAGGGCCGGCCTCAGCCATCCACGCAGGCCGAAGCTCAGGCCTTTCCCACAAAAACCGTGTCACCTGCCATACAAACGTTGTGACAGATTGTGCAGAAAATTACAAAGGATAAAGCCGAAATCCAATTTGTACCACCACCCCCTCCTGCCAAGAGAAAGACAGACAAATGGATGCCTCCTCTATGGCTACGCCCCAGGGCCCAGCTTGGCGGCCTGCATCCGAGCCATTGAACAGTGCGAGGAGGGTGGGAGCGGGGGACTACAAGTGCAGCAGTGCCCCCGGAGGGGGGCGGGACAGCCGAGGCTGGTGTTCACTGGGTGCCAGGTGGTCTCATAAGCGCTCTCTGCGCCCTGGTCCTCCCCAGACCTCTTGAGGCAAATGCTATCATTATTCCCATCTCGTGCTGCCGGAAAACGAGATTGGAAGGAGGCTCCCGTGGGGTTTAATCTGGAGCGTTGGCGGAGCTGGGATTTGAGCCCAGGCCGCCTCCACAGGATTTCCACAGGCAGCAGGGAGACAGGCCCCACGGGCCAAAGCAGCAGCCAGCACCGAGACCAGCCCTTCCCCTGCAGCCGAGGCCTCCTGCCTGGCAACACGGGGGTCTCAATGCAGCGGGAAGCTGCAGGGGGCCGAGACCCCAGCCTCCCCCGCCCCCACCAGTGCTGCCCCAGCACTGGACCCAGTAGGTGCTCAGCATTGGCTTGCAGATGCACTCATGGGCACACATCTTCTTCTACAAGCAGTCCGAGAATGCACACACGATCTCTAGGAGAAAACCCAACACAGCGGGGCCATCGGTGTCATGGGGAGGAGACACAGGGGTCTGGGGACACGGGTAGGTATGGGTCTTCATTGAAAACCTTTTCATTCCTTCTCAGTTTTAGCTTGTGAATGACTTACTTATTCAAGAAGGTTTTGATTTGGTTTGGTTTTTTAATACAAAGGAGGGCAAAGAAATGGACCCGGTTACTGTGTGAGCTTGCCCCGAGGATGAAACAGGAGCCATTCCCTGTCCCGCACCGCGAGTTCTGGGTGCGGCTGTCACTCACCACATGCCCTCCTGCTTTCAGAGGCCAGGCCCAGTCATGCTTCAAGGCCCGGGAGAAGCAGCAGCACTATGCTTGAGGGGAGCAGACCTGCTTGCCAAAGACACCAGCCCAGGGGGCCTGACACCCAGAGGGGCTGTTAAGGCGACGTGGGAAAGCCACCCAACATAACCTGGTCGCACTTGTCCAACTGCAGTGAGAGCCAGGACCCATGCAGTGCTCCTGTCCCTACGGCACCCAAGGGGTGGGTATGACTCACACCTTCCCCCGCGTTACAGCTCAAAAGACCAGAGGCACCAAAGAGCGAGGCAGGGGGCCCAAGTTCTCCACAGAGGACGCAGACGCCTCACTCCAGAAACGGGGCTCTTAGCCCCTCTACTTCCCAGCAGAGGGAGAGTGAGGACCCAGGGCTGTCCCCGGGAGAAAGGATCTGGAGTCAGAGACTGCGGGCTGCACGCATGGGACACACGGCATCGGGCAGCCCGGCTTCACGTAAGGACCAAAGGTGACTGGAGCTGGGAAAACGTCAAATGCGTGCACATCGTCCCCTGGAACCAGAGGGTGCGGCGGGGGGAAAGAGGGCTGGGGGGAGGAGGCAGGTTTCTGCAGGGGCAGCCTTACCAGGCGGCTCCCCCTGAGCCCTGGAAGCATTCCACCTCCTTCCACCTCCGGCTTTCATCTGTGGATGCACGCTTACATTCAACTTTCCCTCACACACACCCTCCCACCTCTCCTCCCACCCCAGAGGTGTCAAGTTACTAAATCAACCCCAAAGGTAAATAGTTTTCATTTCTCCAACCCCAAAAACCTCCCTTCCTGCCAGCGCACTCAGGTCTTGTCACCCAGAACATCAAAGGGATTGCTTTCGGTAAAAGCCTCTCGGATCATCAGGTGACTGCCGTGTGCAGATAAAAACAACCCACCGCATGCCAGGCTGTGCCCCCCGTGGGGTGACGAGTGGGTTGGGAGGAAATGGTGACCTGCAGGGAGCCAAACTCGGGCCCCTCTGCCCAAGTCCAAGTCTGCCCGGTGACCTTGCCAGTCCCTCTGCCCCGTGACCTTGCCATATCCCTTCCCCAACTCCGGGCCTCTCATAGAGGAAGGGGGTTGAGCCGAGCAACCTTGAGGTCTCTTTCAGATCTAAAATTCACTGATTCCATCTCGTCCTCCCTACTCAGAGTCTGTACTTCCTGAACGTAGTGACAGTTCATTTACATACAGGAAAAAAAAAAAAAAAACAAGACTACGTGGTTGCTTTTATACCCTGAGCTGTAGTTTTTGGTGACTCAGAGGAGAAAATACATTTTTCCACTCAACTCAAAAGAGTGGTCCCTCCATTCTCCAATTGCTCAAGTAATGTAAGTCCTGGGCCAATGGGACCCCTGGGGAAGTTCCATGCTACTGGGAGCTCAAACATCAGTGAGCCAAAGTGAAGCAGGGAATTTCCCATGGTTGACAGGTGCACTGAGAGGTGGGCTGACAGGTGGGCTGGACGGAGAGTCCCCTCCCTGAATAAAACACCCCTTACCTATTCATTCTCCATCTTAGTAAGTCTACATTCCTTAGGGGGGCAAGGAAACACTGGGCTTAATGCTGGCCCAGGCCCACCACCCAGGAAGTCACACCCCCAGCATGAAGATTACCTCTTCCAGGAAGCCAGTGTTGAACCACCACCCCAAACCCCCTGATTATAAACTCCGTAAGAGCAGCAATGGTGCCTGACATGCAGGAGCTCCAAATATCACTGCCAAAATAGTAAATCCTTGCTGAATGAATTAATCCCATGGCTTCCATAAAGCTTACGTCACTCTATCCCCCAAAATACTAGGTGCCTGTTGTGCGCCATGTACTGAAGATGAAATGGTGAACAAAGCAGATATTTACCCACGCAGCCATCATCCAAAGCAGCTGCTGACAGAGCTGGCAGGCAGAAGATGACCTCCAGCTGTCGGCCCTCTTTGGAGACTGCCTTGGTTAAAGACAATGACCTTGCTCAAAGTTGTGTAGCCTTCCAACAGAGCCCACATACAATGACTGGTTAACCCCTTATCTCAATTCTGGACCATTCCAAAGGGCCATTCCAGCTCAAGGGCTCCCATGGGGTTGGCTGAAGCCTTTGTTGGGACACTGGTACAGCCTGACTTCTCCCTCTGCCCAATCTTGAATTCCTCCCCCTTGGTTACATAGCTGTCATTCCCAAAGGCATGCCATAATAAACATCCGGCTTACTAATCTCCAGCTCAGCATCTGCTTTCCAGGGAACCCAATCTGCATCAAGAAGATTCTTATGCTATATCCTCAGGCCCTATGGCACTAGGACAAAGCCTCCAGGAGCAGGACAAGTGAACAGCCCATTCAGCAGATAGGGGCTGCTTCCTTGGAGCACCCTATTGGCCAGGATGCTAAAGGCCGGGCTCTGAATGAGCTGTATGGGAGTGAACACCTGTAGCGGGCTGTAACGTGTAGCTGAGTCCCAGATCCTTCAGGTAGAGACATTTTCTTGGTCCTTCTCCCCCCAGCACCCAGTGCAGGAAAGGAGCTAGGTAAATGTCTATTGAATGGGAAGATAATGAAGGGATGGATAAATGGATGGAGGACAGACAGAGCTTGTTGAACAAGGAAGTCACACCTAGAGCAGCGAGAAACAAACGAAAGGTAACGATGACTTTGTCTAAGTTAAATCGTGTACTTCACATAAAGCGTGTATCACAGTTCTCAAGAAGCATTAATGATAAAGATGACAACGAAGCCACTCATGGAGACCTCCCTGGAGGTGGTGACCTGTGATGAGCAGCCTGGAAGTGAGAGAAGGGAGGAGGGCACAAGAAGTAAGAGAAACAAGACGTTAGCATTAGCAAACTGAGTTCCAATGCTGCTCGTCAGACACGGAGAGAAAAACAACACCCTCTTCAACAGGGTCTCCGTGACCGCCCAGTGATGGGGCGGGGGGGGGGGGGGGGGGGNTTCTACAACCGTAACATCCATCACTATGAATGCGGGCTTCGACGTTCTCATCACTGGCGGAGGCAGCAGACACGGAGGGGCTTGAAAACAGTACTGTGGTTTGGACACTTAATCCTACAGGAATAGGGAGCCACCAAGGTTCAGGAACAGAGGCGCTAGGTGACAGAACCAACACCAAGATTTCTTAAACCATCCATCCCTCAGGTTGTTGGCAGTTGATTCGAACCCCCAGTCTGCCATGCTCCTGGGGCAGGTGGGGACTTTGGGGTGCCCAGAGCCTCCATTCTGAGAGGGCAGCCGCAGGGCAGAATCACCATTGGAGAACCCCAGACCCCAGCCTCAGTCCCCCTCAGAAGTGAACGGACCCTGGGACCATCCTCAACAGGCACCCGCCCAACCTCGTTTCTGAGGGCGATCCCCGGGAAACAAACAGCCGTGCTCAGAGAAAGGGGAATAACTAGCAGGCTAGTGTCTGTGCAAGCAAGAGTCACGGAAGAGGACAACGGGAAAGGAGAGAGTTTACCTGGGGAAATTATGAAACAAGGGAGGTAACAGACGATTTGTTAGGCAGCATGGTGTATTCCAGAAAATGCAGATGCCTTTGGCCCATTACCATTCATCCCTGAGCTGGGAGCATCTGAAAGGCTAAAAATTAAAAATGCTGAGACCATCAGAGGTGGCAGGCAGGAGCGACAACTCGGGGACCCAACCTCAGTGCCAGCCAGGTGTCAGGTTGAAGGGGAAAGTCACAGGGAGGCAGTAAAGCTCGTGGCTGAAGCAGGCGGGCTTTGCTGCCGAGCGACCTGGGCTGGAGGTGAGGCTCCACCACTTCCTTCCTGCACGACCTGGCCTCAGCAGAGCCCACCTCCCTGAGCCTCTGGGCCTTATCTGTGATCCAAACCCTGCGGGGAGCCTGCAGCACTGAAGCCCGCCTGTGCAAAGCACGAGCAGACACACAGGGGGTACGTGAACGTGGACGCTGTGTTAACAGATCACAGGTCACAGGCCCATCTAGGAATCTTCCTGAGCTACCCCTTTCAAAGCACTCGACAAATCCTGAGAGGGGTTCCAGAATCTTCTGTGAGGCCCCTCCAGGGAGCTTGATGAACTGGAGTGGGGACAGTAGGGGGACCATAGCCCAATTTAACCCAAACACATAGATTTTACTTGCAAAAGGGGTTTGAGGGCTTTGAGGAAGCATCCTCTTGCTTTCCTAGAGAAGGAAACGAAGCTTCATGAACCAAGGGCCTCGTCTAAACTCACACAAGCAAGTCAGCGGCGCGCGAGGAAATGATGCAGCTGGAGACCCTGACCCTCAGGCAGTGAGTTCAAAGGCTGGGGTCACTGGACACATATTCCAACATCAACTGCTCAAGGGGCCCCAGTGTCTTGGCACCCCAAGAGCAAGTCCACAGCCCCCGCTCTCACAGCCTGGTGAAAAGAGCAAAAGGAGAAGCAAGTGGAGAATGAAATTCCAGGCAGAGAGAGAGAGAGAGATCCCCTCCACTTCTCAAAAGAGGGATGGTCTCTCCCACATCACTCCCCAGAGCTGGACAGGGACAGGATAAGGAACATAAGCCCAGGGGCCTCAAGGACTCAAAGGGACTCAGTCCATAAATGCTGGGAATGAGAGAGGTAAGAACTAAGGAGGAGAAACCAGTTCCTTCCTTGTTAGGAAATCACCACTCCCAGACACTCTTGACATGTCTTGTCCCGAGTCATGCATGGTCTCCAACCACCCACAGCACAGACCCATCAAAGTGGCTGTGTGACTTCTCCCTGGGCAGGGAGGGCAGAAGAACAGGACTTCTCATAAGTGAAAATGATTTCAAGTGACCACAGGTCAACTGTCAGCCCAAGAATCAGCAGGGACAAAGGAAGGGAACCCTGGCATCAAAGGACCGATCAATCCTACAGAAATCATGTATAATGGCCACTCATCTCCAGTCTCCTCAGTGCCAGGGCCTGCTGGGCTTTCCATGTGATCTCTAACTCCAAACGCCAGTCATATTGCCCCTAAGTCATGGATGGGTAAAATGAGGCTCAGAGAGCTTCCCCAAGACACAGCCAGATTTGAATGCATACTGTGTGAAGGTTCCGGTGCTAACAGCCCTTTCGCAAGTCCTGTAGCTTTTCCCCACACCCTTCCCATTGGAAATCCCTGTTTGAAGGGCATTAAGTCTGTACGAGGTCGATTTTATTTGACACGGAAGATGCAGACTGCACAGCATGGGAGGGGTGCCAGCCATAGTGAGGCCAACTTCACAAATGCTATATAGAGGGGAGCCCTGTTCCAGATAAGGATTGGGACAGATGACCACTGAGGTTTCTTTTAACCCTAAGATTCTGTAAGTTCAAACTGAAATTTCTATCACCGTGCAATCATCCCCCCTCGGTTGAATGCAGGCATTTCCACAAGTCCAAAGATGTAAGCCTCACTCTTCCTAGGGACAACAAGGCTCTTTGAAATCCATCTGGCTTCTCCTTACTCGCCCAGCCTTCCTGGAGGGGAGGGTTTCAGCTGGAGAGCCGGGAGGGCACGACAGACAGGCAGAGAGATAAACAGGACCCCACAGGATGTGGTGAGGTGAAGCAGTGAGACAAAATCAGAGAACGCTATCGAGAAACGCAAACAGCACCATAAAGAGCTTTAACAGGAACGAACACACAGGGACTTTTCTTCTTCTTTTTCTTCCTTTTTTTTTTTTTTTTAAAGCTAGGATGCCCAAAATAGTTGAATGAGTTGGGTCTCAAAGCTTTCTGAAAAAAAACCACGCCTTGTGCATAAGACACATCCAGGGGGACAAGTGTGAGGTCTGGAGTCATGAGGATGACGAGGGCCAGTTCAGATCTCACACGGAACCCCACGATGTGAGCGAGGCACAGGCGGCTCCGACCCCAGCCGTCACCCTCCCGAGCCAGTGCACGCATCAGCGTGAAGCACAAAGGCTCGATTTTGAAGCTCACTCGTTTCAAGTCAAGACTGCGTTGCAATTGGCTCCGCTTGAAGGCGTCCGCGCGGAAAGTAACGAAGTTGGCAGGAGGAACAGCCAAAATCAGCATTCCCAAAGAGAGTTGGTAAACAAGCAGATGAAAAAAAATTGGCCTCATTAAGGACAAGAAAGCATAAATTTAACAAGAGACCGTTTTGCGTCTCTTGGATTATAACTTTTTTAAGCTGACACTACGCGGTGGTGATGAGGTCGTGGCCCAGCTGGCTCGGCACGTGTCGATGGCGGCCACGCCAACCAACCGGCAACCTTATTTGAAAAGTAATTTGGCAATACGGGTCGAGAGCCATAAATTGGTGCCTTCTGACTCAAGAATCCTTCTGCTGAGAATGAGTCCCAAGGATTTTCCAGGAAGGGAAGAGTTCTGTGCACACAGCTCTTCACCGCACCCTTAAGTCGTAGAGCAAACCACTGGGAACCTTAACTTTCAACAGCAGAGAACTGTTTTTGAATATAATTTACCGACTGGATGAGCCATGACACGCGCTTTGAAAACGATCGTTCGCAAGGTGCTTCAACAAAATGGAGCAATGCCTATGATCTAATGTCAGATGAGACACATGACGAAACGTTCCCTACACCTACGTCCTGATGAAACTCTGAGTTAATATAGGGACACACATATCACACATCTGAAAACAATCGGATTGGTGGCGGAGGCAGGGTTATTGATTTTGTCTTCTCATCCATTTCCATTTTTTTGAAGAAATTTTTATTTATTTATTTGAGAGAGAGCGCATGTGCGCACACAGGTATGAGCTGGGGGAGGGGCAGAGGGAGAGGGAGACAAGCAGACTCCCCGCTGAGCAGGGAGCCCGATGTGGGACTCAAAACCCAGGGCCCCGAGATCACAACCCGCATCCAAATCAAGAGTCGGACGCTCAACCGACTGAGCTGCCCAGTTTTATCGGCCAAACTTCAAAAACGTATAGGAAAGAAATGGGTGGAACTCTGGGGCACTAGAAACAGAATTCAGGAGAGAAGAAACGATCAAATCCCAGAGGCATCTGAGGATCAAGGCAAAGAAACATGATCTCTAATCAGAGAACGGAAAATGCAGGCACCCAAGGGGTCCCCCACTAGCGGCGGGAGACTCCCAGGCCCCGCGGTGCCTCCGGCAGTATCTGACCATCTCGGCTTTATGAGATCAGCTTTCCTCCTCTCTACCACGCCCACGTTGCTCAAACAGGAACAGAGCCCGTCTCTGTACAGATTTAAATGCCCATCCTCCTAAAACAGAACTGTTGAGAGGCCTAAAAATAATTTAAATACCAAATTTCCCAAACCAAGTGTTTTTCAAAAAGGCAACTTGGACCAATTTCTACACGTGTAGCTGAGGTCATATAGGACTTTCATTTTCTATAGTGCAGGACCCCGCTGGTATTTCCGGTGTGAAAAGCAATCTCAACGGACAGCTGTCCCCACCAGTGGCCCCGGACAGGGGCGCTGAAGTCGGGGGTCAGCCGTGGGGAGACACGGGTGACGGGACTCCAGTCCCGATGCCAACCTTACCAGCCCCGCACCGCTGCATCTCTTCTCTCACCCTGGGACCTCAGATCTGCCTCCATCCAGGGCGGATCTTTCAGAACCCTCCTCACAGGGGCGGGGCGAGGGGGTAAGAGAGCCAAGTGCACTCCAGTGTCCACTCTGCAGGGCGCCCGGCCGCCGTGAGTGCTCACTAGCTGCTGGCTCGCTCCATCCCTCTCGTCTCCTTGTCTGATTGATTGCTCTCCGAGGACTCCATGCACCACGTGTCGGGGACGGAGGATACCCATGCAAATGACCAAGGGCAGCCCCACCCTGGCTGCCCGGAAGATCACCTGGGAGCCTCAGAAAGCACAGATGCTCTGGTCCCTCCCAGCACAGGGCCATCAGCTTCTCCAGGGGTGTGGCCCTGGCACGGCGGTTTCGTAAAGCTCCTTCTGCAGGGCCACGGGGTGAGGGCACACCTAACTCTGACCAGAGCAGCCAGTGAGTTCTCCTCCAGAGCCCCAAGCCCATGACAGTGTGCGGCGGGAGTCTTTCTTAATTTATTTAGGCCACGGTTCAACAGCTCCTTTTGGAACCAACGCTGTCTGAGTGACCGGCAAACGGCGAAGGGTTCCCCCACTCCCTGCCTCCGCTCAGCCCAGGGATTTCCTGCAGAGCAGTAGAGTGGGCCAGCTGGAGCGACCTGCCTCGTAGAGGCCCCTGAGAAGCACCTGACCAACTCGGGCAGCGACGAGCCAGGGGTGAGCGTGTGTCCCCGGGGCCACCCCTGCCCGGCCCTGGTCTTCTGCCCCTCCTGTGCAGACTTGTGTGTGTCCCCGGCACAGGGGCAGCAGACGGGGGCACTGTTTGCAGAGGCAGCCAGCCCAGCCCCTCCGGAGGGGGCAGCGGGACAGTGCGGGAGGACCCCACCTCTGTGAAGCAGGCATAACCTTCCCTGCACGCTGCTGGGGGAGGCGCCACGCGCTCCATGCCAGGCCAGGAAAAGGCTCTCAAGCCCTGTGGCCGGAGCTGCTGGGGTGGGAAGTGTCACTAAAGGGAGACACAGGCACTCCTTTGGGGAGAAGGTTAACCCTCAACCTGGTGGGGGGAGGGTGCAGCAACAGCAGCTACTGGCTTCCCAGGGGCAGGTGCCCCACATCTCTCTAGTAAAGCGACCGGCCCAGCCGCTCTCGGCCTGAGTAGAGGGGGCTGTAGGGCCCTTCCTCCACACTCTGTCTGCAAGTTTCATTCCACAAGACTGTTCAAAGGCCAGGACTCTACTCTTCCTTTCGCCAGTCCCAAAAACCCCACGACAAAGGCTCTCTGGACCTCGATAGCCAGAGGCCACATTTCTGTCACACTGACCAGTGGCCAAGAACCTCCATGCACGTCACCCACAGGAATTCCAGAAATCCTCACAGTAAGCTTTTGGGGTCAATGCTATTCTTATCCCCATTTTACAGATAAGGAAAGTGAGGCACAGAGGTCCACCACCTTGCCCAAGGTCACGCAGCAGACCTGGATCTTGGAGCCTGGCAGGTTCCAGGGGATGGGCGCCACACTGTCCCACAGCACCTGGCTCAAGGGCTGCTGCTTCTTTGACTCCTCCCTTTGGTCAAAGGACATTATTGGGCTCCTGCTGTATGCCAGCCCAGCGCAGAGGGTTGGGATGCAATCAGCCCTCTCAAGAATTCCCCTAACCCGGATATTCCCAAGGCCTTCATAAGTGATCCTGGACAGATCAAGTACTTGTGAAACCCTCTCTAAGCAGGGTGGACCTCGGCCACCTCCTGCAGAGGCTGGGCACAGGGTGGGAGCAGCGGGGCACTGACTATGGGGTTGGGGAGACCTGGGTGTGAATGCCAGCTGCAGGGACATGCTATGAGACCTGGGGCTGCCCCTCTCTGGCCCTCCTCCATAGAGCAGGGATAACAGGAGCCCTCCCAGAGTTGCTCTGAGGAGTAAATAAGAAACTGTCTGAAGAGCACTCAGGGTAAGCAACTGGGAACCTCTGGGAGCCCAAATGCCAATCTGAGGACAACATGAGCCATAGGGTGTCTGATTCAGGGGGCTGCTGGACTTCAGAGCAGGTATGAGGAGCCCAGGAGGGGTCCCCAAAAGTATCCTGGAAGGGCAGGGTCTGAGATGGATTGGTATGTTTTATGCAGGTCACAGATGCTGCTAAACCACAGAGAAAGGGGGTAGGATGGCCAGAGGGCAGGGTTACTGCCTGGTTGAAACCAACTGTGGGCTGGAGTCTAATAACTAGGACAGGGAAGAACAGATTTCAGCAGAGCTAATGACAGATCCTAAGACATTATAAATGCCAATAATAGTGAATGAATGAGGGAGATAACGCCAAATCATATCGGCAGAGGCAAGTACCAAAGTGCATGTATAAACTCACAATTCGAGGCTCTAAATGGAGGCAGGGAAGTCCTCACTCAGGACAGGATGGGATTCTCTCTGCTGTGTTAGGCTCCTAGGGTCGCCGCACATATAAATGACCAAGAACCAGGTGGCCTGAATAGCAGGAAGTTATCCTCACCCAGTTCTGGACGCTGGAAGTCCAAAATGAACGTGTCACAGGGCCCTGCTCTCGCAAAAGGCCCTACAAAGAATCCTTGCTTGCCTCTCTCCTGGCTTCTGGTGGCTGGCAGTCCCTGGCAGGGGTCTAATCTCTCCCCCGCATCTTCTCTCGGCCTTTGTCCCCTCGCGTTTGCACCTCTGTGTATCCATCCTCCGACAAAAACACCAGTCATTGGATTTAGAGCCCTCCCTACTCCAACCTCATCTTAACTCAATCCGTGCAGACCCTACTTCCAAACAAGGTCACGTTCACAGGTACCAAGGATTAGGACTTAAATGCACTTTTTGGGGTGCACAATTCAACCCACTGCCCACCTGCCCCCCCACACCTGGCCCTCATCCCCAGGAACTCTGAGCTGCTGCTCCCATCAGTACTACCTTGGCTTTGAAAGGAGGCCACTCCACCACCACCACCCCCCCCCAGACCCAGAGCTCTGCGCTCAGGAGGCACCCAGGTCCAGGGGATCCGCACAACAGAGGTTCCCAGACCCGTCCCTGTTAGAGAGGGATCCTGCTCCCTAAGAAGCCAGGCGGGGGTGTCACAACACAAAGGGGGCACGCGCACTCCTCGGAGCAGCACGTCCCCCCACACGGTTCTGACAGGTCTACAACTTCTCCCTCGCTGCCGTTTGGAAAACCCTGTGCCATGTATTGTCCAATCAGCCAGGCGGTCCTCCTACAAACATTTCTCAGGCTTCACCCTACTGCCCGTGATTGTTAGCCAGGCACAAACATCCACAAAACAGGACAGCAAAGAGCAGGAACTGGCCTTCCTGGGTCACAGGACTCCAGGGCCTTCAAACTCCAAAAGGCCCTCCCAAGGAAGCACCCGAGCATACTGCAGGCATCCATAAATGTTAGTCGTGGTAAACTGACCAGACAGACTTTTCCAGTCCATAACTGAGGCCTGTGTGTGTGCAAATATTTCTCAGTGACCTGCTGTGTGACCTTGGGCCAGTTACAGAACCCCGAGTGAGCTCATCTCCTTATCTAGATGTACAACCCTGAGATTAAAAGGAGTCTTCAAGTACTTGGCATACTTTTCCTTTCGGTCTTGATGGCAAAAGGACCGACCAGGTGCACTGCTCCTTCTTTAAGAAAGGTCTCAAAGCAGGCTGAGAAAATACAAGTGAACCTTCCCTGAAGCAACCGCCTTCTCCACAGGGCCAGGGGCACGCTCTGGACCCAGCTGGACTGAGCCTTGGGTCAGGGGCTGGGCAGGGGCAGGTCCAGACCCCGTGGTTCTGCCCCAAACACACCCCAGATGAAGAACATTCTCCCCTTCTCGGGGTGGCCCCAGTGTTGGCATCTGTCATTTACCCTCCTTCCTACCAACACTGTATTGCAATCCTACTTTGTGCCACATACTGGGGGATGGGGGATGGGGTGACAAGCCAAGGGACAAAGACCCAGCCTTCAAAGGACCAATAATCCTACGGTCCTCTCCTGCTCCTACCCCTTCTCCAAGCCCCCAGGACTTGATCTCCCCTTCTTCTCGATTCACCACCAGCTCACCCCTGATCTTCCACAAGAGGCCCCCAGTCTAGTTTTCCATTCAAAGGAAGGCCCTGCCCTCCTCCTGACATCTCCCTCTGTCGCATGCAACCTACAGTCGGCCTGGGGTGACATCCCAGGAACCTCCAGAAGCAAACACTCATTACTCGGGGAGCTGTCAGGTGACCCACCTCCAGTCTTGCCGAGCTGGGGGCAGCAGCACAGTGGGGTCCCCCTGCTGGGGGTGAAGCGGCTGGAGGGAAAAGAGGGAGACGTTCTGACGCCCCCACCAGCAGACGCTCCTTGCTGCGAACCTGAAAGAGGCAAGGTCAGACCCAATACACATGTGGCTTGCACAAAGTCTGTCCCGCGCCCCTCTGTGGCCAGAACTTCGCTCTCCCATCTTAGCTGAACCAGAGTTCAGAGCTCAGGAAGCCCAGGAAGGGACCACAAGCAGGAACGACCCTGAGCTCCACCTGGAAAGGCTCAGAATCGCCAGCCAGCCCGTAAGTAGGAGCTCAGAGCTGAGAACCAGGAAAGTCTAGAGAGAGCCAAAGAAGTCAGGTGCCCCCAGAACTCTGGACCCACACCAGCCCATGGGGTAGACAAGAGCCATTCATTTCAATATAAATAAAGTGAATTTGCATTAAAATTGCTGTTTCTCAGATGCTACAGCCCCATTTCAAGTGCTCAGCAGCCACATGTGGCCAGGGGCTCCAGATCAGCCAGGGGGCTCCCAAACTGCTGGTGCCGGCTACAGGACACTTCCATCCCACACGAGGCTTCTCACTGCTCCAGAAGTTTCCTCTGGCTGCCCAAAGTGGAACAAGGCCCAGCCCCACTCTGTGCCTCCATTTACACCTGGCTTCCCAAAGGCATAGTGGAAAATCTCTCCATAGGGAGAGAAATGGGTCATCGCTTAGAAATGAAGGACAGCAGGTTACCGTCCCAGCACTTGAGGCCTACACGCAGCTCTGCCACTTACTGGGCGTGCAACCCCAAGCGACCAGTGTCACCTGTGAGCTCCTCAGTTGCCTTGTCCATATAATGGGAGTGCAGGTCTGCTCCCTCCCCTTCCTGCAGCTGTTCAGTACTGAGTGACTCCAAAGCCCAGGTGGGTCCAACCCCAGAGCCTGGTAGTATCGAAAATAAACCTGCTGCTAAAGTTTGCACGCTGGGAGAGGTGATTCGTAGCCTTCTCTTCTCATTATGGAAACACCAGCTACACTGACCCACCAGAATTTAACGGGCCTCTTACTAATGAAATTTAACTTAATACAAATAAGTCAGTGACCCTCTCCGCACGCCCCCTGCAAAACTTGAACTGGAATTACAATCAGTCTTACTTGTTATGAAATTATCTTTGGCTGGTTTTCCAGCCCTAAGAGCACATCAACAACAGGGAGCCTGGCAAGGTTCTCTGTCTTCAGGTACTGGTCCCGTCCGTGCCTTGAGCTGTGGGCCGCAGCATCCTGTGAGCTGAGAACAGGGCCAGCACATGAAAGGTATGGCCCATAAACATTTCTGAATGGATGGGCGAACTACTGGCCTCCTGTCGGGCCCACCACGGGGCAGGAGAACAAGGCTCCTCACAGACGCCCTCCCCTCGGACCTGCCCTAGGTATGTCCTCCTTCGCACGCCCTTCCATCACCCAGGCTGCCTGTCCTGACACCCACCCTTGTCTCACACCTGCGGTTTGCCTGTGTGGACTCTGGCTAGGTTTCCTCCTTCTTCCTCTGGCTGTGAGCCCTTGGCAGTGGGGACATGTCCACTCCCCACTGGCCACCTGGCCCTTTGCGAGGGTCTCAGCAAGAAGACATAATCCCAGAACTGGAAAGAGACTTCCACTGCTCTATCGACATACGTGCAAGGTAATTTGGGTCACCAAATTGGGGTGCACGCCCAGGACAGACCCCCAGGCTGCCAGACCCAGACCCTGCTGGCCTCTGCTTCCAGCCCAACCCAGACTTGTGGCCCAATCGGCTTCCTCCCCCAACAAAGCAGTCCCTGATGTTTCCCAAGTGCAGAAAACAGGGCCTGGCACACTGTAGCTGCGTGATATCACGTCTGTTGAATGACTATCTGTTAACCGAACCAGGAACTCAAAGGAGGCATATATAAATTAGTCTTCATTTTGCAAATGCTGCTCAAAAGCAGGGCTGCCTTCTGAGTGGAAACATAAAAATTATTTAAGGATACTAACTCCCTCTGGGCTTACACTTCTGGGAAGTGCTCTGCCATGGTCGTCCTCAGGGAAGGCAGGAAAGGGTGAGTAAGAGAAGCAGGCATTGGAGGCCTTCCAGCAGCAACTCTAACACAAGCAGTATTTCATTCACCCACCAGACAGCTACCAAGACTTCCTGGGTCTGGACCTGGAGGGAGACAAGACCCATCGCTGTCTGTGGGGACACACGGGGAAAGCAGGCAGTGAGCAAACCTGGTGGTGAGTGACAGAGGGGAGGCCGGGACCCAGAGAGCAGAGGAGGGTGCTGGAGTCAGCCTGGTGCAGGGGCAGGAAGGCTGCCTGAAGGCAATGGCAAACCCTAGAACTTGAAACACACACTGTAGATAGCTCCAGGAGGAAGAGATTGCTGGGCCAGATGAGGGCCAGATGAGAACCCGATTCCATAGGGAAAAGAGAGGAGCCACGGGCCAGGTCAGACCTCACAGGTACATCTTCTCCCAAACCCCCCACCTCCTTCCTGACACTTCACTGGGGGTCTGACACCAATCACACAACCGTAGGTCTCAGTCTGCTCCTCTGTTAAAGAGGGACACCGAAATGGAGAAGAACCCTCATTAGATAGAAAAAAAGCCCAAGCCTGGAATCTAGGAGACCCAGGTCCTAGCTAGTCCCTTGGAGCCCCTTTGCGCTCTTACCTACAAAATAAGGTCACAGCAAAACTAGATGAACTTTCATGCTGCAGCTGAGCTAAAGCAAACTCGGGGAGTCAATCACAGCCATCTCAAGGTGCCGACCTCCAGATGAAGAAAGAACATATGTATCAAAAACCCATTAAACTGTTGGGGCGCCTGGGTGGCTCAGTCGCTGGGCGTCTGCCTTCAGCTCGGGTCACGATCCCAGGGTCCTGGGATCAAGCCCCACATCAGGCTCCCTCCTCGATGGGAAGCCTGCTTCTCCCTCTCCCACTCCCCATGCTGTGTTCCCTCCCTCGCTGTCTCTGTGTCAAATAAATACAATTAAAAAAAAAAAAACCCGTTAAACTGTAAAGCAGGGCAGTGAGGATAATGTGTGCAGCAACAAGCTTCTGAATGGACGAGAGGCTCCCGATGTGCCCGGCACTCTGCTCAGAGTTCGATGCCCTCCGCCTCTGGGTCTCTCAACAAACCTGTAACGTGCAGGCCTGCTCCGATTATACCCATTTCACAGACCAAACTACGATGTTGTATACCGTTAGCCACTGCTAAAGCCAGGAGTCAGAGTCAGGTGGGGGTACCCCAGAGACCCACACATCACCGCCACTCGTCCTACAAGGACTGGAAGAGGAATCCTAAGGGCACGAAGGAAAGGGGAACGAACATTCTTCGCTTCTTAGTTTTGCAGAAGGATCCATGCTGTGAAATGGCTTTGAGAAGAGAAGCGTGTGCGGGGTGTCAGGGGCACACGGCTCCCCCGCGCGGGTGGAGACAGGGCTGTGGTCTTCTATTTTGGGAGCTTCAAGGCGGCTGCCCAGAAGGAGAACCTGGACTTGCCAGTTTACGGGTCTCACCCAGCCCTGCAGTGGGGCACAGCCCCCTCCGTGGCTCCAGCCCAGACTCACCCCTGCCCCAGCTCGATAGCCTCTAGATCATCTCCCCGCCACCCTTGCACACGCGCAGGCACGCACCCTTGCATTTCCTAGCACAGTGCAAGGCACCCAGTCCATGCAGGGGCCTACAGATGCCAGCAGCATGTTGCATTCTTTCCCTCCCTATAAACCCCCAAGTGGATCACACACCTTGTTGGGGCATTTCTCTACGGGGACCCCTCTCCCACATCAGGCCTGTCACTGCTCTGCCACACCCTGGCTTAAAATTCCCACAACTCTCCACTGACCTCGGCACAAAGCCACATGGTCTTTCCCAGGATCTGGTCTCTGCTTCCCTCTCCCCTCCCCTCCACCAACCAGAGCACCCCTGCCTGCCTCTTCTCCAGGCTAACTTCTTCCTTCCCGTGCAAGTCCACGCTGTGGGACGCTGTGGGTGCTTATGGCAACCTGGGTCCCCAGCATAGCATTCAGACCCACTACTGCGATACCTGACCTTTCCTCCAAATCTCCCCTGCCTGGAGACCGACAGCTCTCCAAGGGGAGAGGGCATCCTGCTTATTTCTGTGCTCCCAGGACTCAGTACTGTGCCCGGCCTCTAGTAGATGCTCAATTATACTGCAGCATAGTGAGGCGTGCGCTGCATTTTGCAGCGTCCCAGGAAACTGGAAGAAGATATGCATATCAGGATTTTTAAAAAAAAGAAGAACAGAAAAGGATTATAGGATTATCTATGCCTCAGTTATTGTATCTGCAAAGTGGAGACAGACTCCAGAACAGGGTGGACAGGAAGGAAGTACTCAAAGCAAGCCCGGCAGAGGCCTCCAGTGATAAGTGCTCTCTTTTCCTATCTTTAGCTTGCCGATTTCCCTATCAGGGTGCATCCATCCAGAAGGCTCATGGGTGACAGGCTCTGCCACAAAGATCCTATCTCCCACCAACTGAACTTCAAAAGCATCTTTATCTACAGAACCCACCTCAAGGAAGGTCGATTCCTAGCTCCTCTTGGTAATCCTTTTATTCGAGGCCTGCCAGGCACACCCATCTAGCCTTATCAGCGACACCCCAAAGCTGTTGTCTTTCCAGGAAGGGTGTCTCCTATCTACAGACCTCCAGGAGGTGAACGGAAGTGAGGGCCACCAAGGCCCAATCCTGGTTCCCGCCGCAGGCTTGCCACCGGTTCTAGCTGGGTGACCTGGGACTGATCAGCCCATCTCTCGGGGGCTCAATTTCCCCATTCTCCCCTCTGTATCAGGAGGCAGGAGTGGGTTCAAGGCTCCTCTGGCTTAGAAAATGCAATAATAAGAATAATTTCAGGGGCTGGGCCAGATAAGCAGAATTGATACCCTGACTCCTGTGTTAATCCCTTCAGGCAAACAAGGGGAACAGTAAGCAGAAAGAAATCAGGGATATTTCCAGTAATTCTGTTATCCCGCGTGTGCTGCAGATGACAGATCGCCATATGCGGGAAAGCTCTTCCAAGAACAGCTTCTGCGTCTGGGGAGGACCAGAGCCGGGGGAGACACACCCAAACAAGTGAGCATTAGGGACTGTTAACGGGAATACCAACTCCCTGCTCCCAGGAACTGAGTTTCCACTAAGAAGAATTCTGTTGGGGCCTCTTCTGTATGTTGGTTTGGGGGCCTGGCAGAGAAGCAAGGGCGTGGACTCGTGGAGGGCTGGCCACCTCAGTCCTACTCTGCTCCCGGCATTGCACACCAGGCTTGCGCTCAGCCTCCTGGAAACTCAGACACCGAGCACCTTCACAGAGAAGGTCTGCAACCATCTAAAGCGGGCCTGGCACAGAAGATGCGGGCCTCCTGCCTCCTTTCCTTAAGGAGCTTGTCATGAGCAGAGAGCACAACTGTGAGCACTGACAATGGAGCTTCCCGCTTCTGTATCTCCAGAATCTAGCAATACTTGGAAGACAGTAGTTGCTTAATCAATGCTCAGTAAAAGCAAGATGAAGATGAAAACATAGATAGGAAACCATCTGAGGACAGATGGATGCAAAACGCACTGAAATGCCTGAGCACTCAGGCAATGGCCCCCAGGGCCCCCGCCACCCCCCCCCCGCCCTTTCTCCCTTAGAGCCGAGGAGGCAACTCCCAGCCCACTGCACCCGACCCTTTGAGAGGCAGCGCAAGGCCTGGCAACATGGAAGGACCCAGGCCAACTGACGGGTTCCAACCTCCGTGCTGCCAGTTACAAGCTGTGTGAGCGCGAAGCACGTCCTGAGCCCTCAGTGTCCCTGTCTTGAGAGCACCTGCCTCGCGGGGAGTTAGGAGGACGCCGTGAGTTAACACATCTAACGCGCTCAGAAATGGGTCCGGCACGACGGTACCCGAGCTCGGAGCTCTGCAATGATCTACTCAACGCGGCAGCACCTGGGCACCGCTCTGAGAGGCACTGAGCCGTGCAAGGTGCACAACCCCGATTCCAGATCAGAGAGGGCAAGGCACACTTGAGCTTTGGAGCTGGAATCCTAAATCCTTTGGTCAAATCCTGGCTCTCCCCCATGGGGCCTCTGGCACATTCCTCGTCTGAAAAACAGATCGCTAAACCTGATCAACCACAACAGATCAAACACAACAGAAAGCAGAAAGCTTTCCACCATGGGTGCCACAGGTGCTGCATAATTATTTTGATTTATATGAATGAATTACAGTCTCTCCCACCCTTAGATCCCGCGGCCAACCAAGCACTCTGCATGCTTCTGTTAGATTCCTCGCCCACGCCCTCCCCACATCTTTCCCATCCCCCTCCCCACACCCCTTTGGGTGAGGTACCCTCAGCTTTGCTCGCCCAGTGGGGCTTTGGTGCTGGGGAAATTCGAAACTGCAGCCAAGCTTTGCAGAATGCAAGCACCCACGGATCAGACATCAGCACCCCCCCACCCGAGGGCTTTGCCTGGTGGAACAAGGAGTGACGCTGGGAAGGACACCCCACACCTCACATTTCCCTTCCTGCCCGCGACCCCACCTGCCTGTGTGTGGTTCTGGGGATCACAGTGGCATGAGCTGCAAAACATACGCTGCTGCCCTTGGAGCAAGATAAGCCCTGGCTTAACCGCATACCGGAGCTCAGGCAATGCCGCCAGAAGGCCCGGTTTGAATCCTGGCGCTGCCATGGAAGAGTTGTGTGACCTTGGGCAAATGTGTTGACCTCTCTGTGCCTCCATTTCTTTAGCTATGAAAAGGGGAAACTAAATGGCACTTGCCTCTGCCCTTTGTTGTAGAAGTGAGTTCATTTCCCAGCAGCGCCGGCACTCCGTGAGGGCCACCAGTGAGGGCCACCAGTGACGGCCACGCAGGACGCAGCTGTGTTGTGACTGCTGAGCGATATGCACACTCGGATGAGGAGGAGCCCCTGTGGCCAAGGTGGCGAACGTGGAAGCAAAGGGGTGCTGTGGCGTGGTGTTCCCGGGGAGCTGGCATTCCCCAGGCCTCTGGCTCCGGGCTCCGGGCAGGGAGCTGTGGTGTCCTGCTGTGGAGAAGCAGCTGAGACGCCAGGCAGAGCAGGAGGGGAGGGGGTGGGGAAGCCAACTCACAGGGCCTCTGTCACATGACCCCATGTAAAACCAGGACAGCGTGTTGGTCCCCCTGCTTTGTAGACGAGGCTTCCAGTGGCTGAACAACTTGCTGGAAGCGTTTTCTCCTGGCACAGGAGCCGGGTGACCCTTGAGAAGTCACTGCTCCTGAGTTTGGGTCCCTCTACCTATAAAATGGAGACGGTGCCCCCCTACCCTGCAGAAGATACGTTTAAAACCTGAGCGTGAGGAGGGGACAAACTGCCACCGTGTGCTACTCTCTGCGCCGCGGAACTCAGGAGCGAGTGTGGATCCTACCACACCACCAGCTGTGCAACCTTGGGCCAGTTACTTGACCTCTCTGAACCTGAGCTTCCATCTATGCAAAACAGGGATAATAATAGCTTAGATCAAGGTGAGAGTGGTTGAAGCAGCTCTTTGAAAAGCACTAGAACACCATGCAAGCAAGACAAGGAAAACCCCAAGGCCAGTAATACTAGTTAACTTCTACAGAGAGGAATAAAAAATCATAACGTTGGAGATGATGGTAATAACAGTGAGGCCGAGAAGATGACTACTCCTTAAAAAAGCCAACGAAATAACAAGAAGGAGCTGCTACAAAAAAGCGAGTTCTAGCTCAGGTTCAAAGCACACCCTGGGCTCAGCTTCAGCAGGGATGTGTCGGACTTAACGACAAAAATGAGACTGAGGGCCGTGTCTTCCCTTTGCCAGGCAAGATGGGAAAGAGGCGCAGTCCTCCCCCTGCCATAGCTCCCTGCCTGTCCCTGCACCGTCTGGAAAGACAGATCAGGCTCTGTCCAGAGCAAACACGGTGGCCTGCTGCTCCCACCCCGCCGGCCAAGAGGCAGCCTTTGATGGTGCTGGACAGGGGAGGGGCGGCCCACTCGAGGCCACAGCTCCTGCCCCAGCCCCGCCAGCCTGGCTCAGCCCTGTCTTTCCTGGGGGACAAGCACTCGGGCTCACCCTGGGGCCGCTGAGTGCTGGCCCCAAGGCCAGGACTCTTCCCACTTGAGCCTGGGTCCCAGGCATCCTTCCCATGTTCCATATTAACGTACTTTCGTTGCTGACTTGTGTGTCTGCAGCCCCAGAGGTGTTTGAGGACACGGCCCCAGGCAATCTCCATCGAGACACAGTGCAGTGCGGTGTGTAAATTCACCGCTCAGAAGCCCAGGTTCGAATCCTGAGTTCCAATCCAACCCCTGCCCAAACTAACTGCCCCTTGGGCAAGTGACTAAGTTTCTTTGCACTTGGATTTTCATCTGCAAGACAGAAATAATACTGACTCGTGCACAATTCCAAAACCTCAAAAGCTCTCAAGATCAACCATTGCTGGTAACTTTGAAGCTTGACTTGAACGAACATGAAGCTATTTATTGATTTTGTCCCACTTGGTATGACCATTACTATTTTCCCTATAGAGCTCTTAGCTGATGGCCCTGCCCCAGACGCACGGTCTATTCATCTGCTAGGACTCCCATAACAAAATGCCACAGACCGAGTGGCTTTAATAACAGAAATTTATTTTCTCATAGTTCCGGCGGCTGAGAGTCCCAGATCAAGGGGCCGGCAGGTTTGGTTCCTCCTGAGGTCTCTCTCCTTGCCTGCAGATGGCCACCTCCTTGCTATGTCCTCACATGGTCTTTCCTGTGAGCGTGCATCCCTGGTGTCTGTGTGTGTCCAGGTTTCCCAAGCGGGTTGCATGCGAGCCCACCCTAACAGCCTCACTTAACTGACAGGCCTCTTTAAAGGCCGCACCTCCAAAGACAGTCCTCTTCTGAGATGCTGGGGAACTGTCTGCAGGGGTCATATGCAGAGAAGCCAGCCCAGGAACACACACAAAGTGCTGGCCCAGGCCCTGTGCACTGAGGGACGAGCTTTCCACCAGGAGGGACTCCGTGGGTCACAAGCAGCGCTCGCTGGGTCCCAGTCACAGAGGACACTCAGCCACACCAGCTCAGGCACACTAGATACCGATTCATCGAAAAACGCCTCTCTCACCTCGAAGAATGATTCCCAAAGAATATTCTGAGCCCCACAAGGCAGGCAAAGCTGGAGACAGACAGCGGGGATGGGGGGGTGGGGGCGGGGACCAGCTTGACCTCCAAAGGTGAGTCTTCTTTCCGGTCCTTGCCAAGGAATGACAAAAGCCTAGTTTTTGTTTTCATTTTTGCATATGTTTGTGATCTGTTTTCTAGTAACAAACTAAGAGGTATTCCAGAGTGTTCTATTTGAAGTTTGGTGGGGGTTTTCTCCAAAGTCCTGCAGCCACGCCCCTTGGACACACTTTGGTTTTGTGTCTTCTGCAGCTGGAATTCCACCGGGAAGGAGGACGGGTGTGTCAGGCAGCTTCTGACCCTTCAACCTGGGCTCTAGTCAAAAAAGGCCAAATTCATCTAGGAAATCCACATGGAAATGGGCTCACAACAGATTTTTTTTTTTTTTTTAAGTATTGGAAGGGGAATGTTTCATCCTCTGAGTCAGGAGATTTGGGTTTCAGCCCCAAATCTGTAACTTTGAGCTTCAGCCTCAACTTCCTTGTCTGTAAAACGGGAGCAAACTGCCTGCTCAACTGATCTCATGGTAAGCGTGGAAGGAGTGTGGGCACTGCTGTTCCTGCCAGACTCAACGCTAGACCCTTCCAGAAAAAGGCTGGCTCAGACTAAATACTCAATAAATGTTAGCTATTATGAACTATTTTTCCATCCCTCTCTACAGCCCCCCTGATAAAGGCATTCCAAAGATTTAATGATTTAACGATTCCTGATTTAAATGATGGAGATGGCAGAGCTGGCCTCGGGTCAGGTCCTCCGGGCGACCTCAACGCCCACCAACCCAACCCCCCACACACGAAGAACCAAGGGGAGGTGCTCCTGCACAGGGAGACTGTGGTGGGGTCACGCCTGCCAGATCGTAGCCAAGATTCTCTAGGACTACTCAAAAGGACAGAAATGACCCAGCCCTGGCTTTGCAGCAAAAATGAATAACACACCCTCACCATCATCTCAGGGCCAAATTACACACACACACACACACACACACACACACACCCGGTTAAGGACGAGCAGAGCGGGTTCTGTTTGCTGGAGAGAATGATCTGGAAAATGCAGACATGATCACAGCAAGGCATGACCTGGTAAACACACCCAGGGAGCGGGTTCGCTGCTCTAAGCTGTGACCTTGCTGACCTTCCCAGCCTGGGCCTCAGGTGCCTCACCTGAAAACGGATGTACTTGCATCCTGCTTCCCAGGATGGCCGAAAGGTCTAAAGGAGTCAACGGATACACAAGGCTCAGAACAACAGAAGTGCCCAACATATGCCCGTGCCTTCTAGGATAGCAGGTTAGCAAAAAATGGGCAGATACTCAAGATGCAAAGGAAGCACCAAATAAAACGCAGAAGGAAACAAGGGGGCTGGAAGGACATTGTGGCCCTGGGGACATTTTTGCTGAGTAAGCAGTAACAAGGCGCATGTTAATACAGCCTCAGCGCTCAGGGAGCTCAAAGGGCTTTAACAGACATGATCTCACTGGGATTTTTTATTAGCTTCGAAGGCAGGTTAACAGGTTCCCCCATCTCTGCTGAGACAGTGAAACTGCAGGCTCCCCCAGCCTCCCCTGAGAGGGGAGAGGCCCTTCTCAGCCTATCTGGGCAGCAAAGACCCACGATCTGGCTCTTCATCTGCAATCTGTCACAAGTCAGGCATCGTAGAGAGAAATTAATTTTTTAAAAAATAACCTTTCCTAGAGCAACATTAAAGAAATTCTGTCCTTGTTTTTCTAAGGACAAAAAGCAGGGAAGGAAGAAGGGAGGTTGGGGGGTCAGCCCTGGGCTGAATCCTGGATGTGGTTCTCAGTCTGCAACACGGAGCAAGTAGCCTTCTCCTCCAAGGGCGATGCCGACGACCAGCATGGTGAGGACCGTGAGGTTCCGGCACCGTCGGGCACATGATTGCCCAGGGACGGCCACCGTTGCCAATACTGCTCCCCTCCAGTACACACCTTGTCATTTCTCCTTCCAGGAGCTCCATTCCGCACTAATCTCCAGACCATTCCGATCTCTGATGCTACTTAGATATCCACCCCGCACTGGGAGGCTATCTTCCTTCTGGTAATTCTAAGTCCGGCATGGACTCCACCCACCGGCCCCGCCCGAGCTCCCACAGCCAGGGCTCGAGCAGAAGCCTGAACACGAGCCCGGACACTTCGCTTGAGGGCTGCTAAGCTCCGGCAGCACGGTGGGCTAGCAGGAGTGGGGGCCGGCTCCCAGGCAGACACTTCCCTTCTGTGGAAGCCTCAGTTCCCCCTTCACTGAACCAGGGGCTTGAATTCCCATGTGATTGCTCAATGCAATGAGATCACGTCTGTGAAATGTTCCCTAAAGTGTGAAAGTGCTGAGCAGGCAGGCACTGAGGGCCACTGTCACCCCCACCTCTTCGAGGGGGAATGCTCCTCTAGGGACCATGGAAGACAGGTGGGGAGGAGGGACTGTGGACCCAAGGAGCGCACCGAGGGGCCCGGTCTCAGGACCGGGAAGGAGGGGCCCAGGCCCTGGGAGTGAAGGTCAGTGCTGCCCGGCCCATCTCTGCCATATGTGACTCCCAGCTGTCTCCCTCACTGGCCAGCCAGTTCTTCTCCCCAGAGTCCCTTAAGCATATTCACTGCCTGTGCTTGGTGACCACATAGCCCTTTCCCTGGTGCCCATTTGAGAAAGTGGGACGCTCCACCCGTCTGTCCCACAGGTCTCCGTGGGGCCGTGGGGAACGTTCATGCTCCGAAGTCGGTGGGGCCGGTCGGGCCCACCTGGAAGCCTCTGCGGACATTCCTTGAGCTGCAGCACAGCTCTGCTAGCAAAGGCTAGATAGGCAGACCCCGCACCTGCACGAGCTGGGGGACCCAGAAACGCCCGGGTTGGTCTCTCCACCCGTGAAACAGGCATCGCAGCAGTGGCACGTGCACGCAAGGGCTCATGGGAGGCTAGCCAGGTACCTGGCACCCAGCATCGCCCAAGTCAGATGAGCTACTTCCTCTTGTTCGCCTTCCCGCGGCTGAGCTGGCATCCTCTTCCACGGGAGGGAGAGGAGAAGAGCACCTGCCCCAGGTTTCCGGAGAGAAGTGAATGAGAAGATGTTTGTAAAGTGTCCACCACAGCATCTGACACTCGGTAAGTGCTCGACAAATGAGCGCTCCACGGGCCTGAAGTGGGAGGGAGAATCCACGTCCTACAGCCCGAAGCCGTGCCAGGACCCAGGGCTGTCCAAGGAGCGGCCGGACTCAGCCTGAACAAGGAGAGTCTCTCTGGCCAGTGACTAAGGCCTGGCTGCTGGATCCAGCCGCGCGGGCAGGGCAGGGTTGGGTCCGTGCCTGGGCTGGCCCGCGTTCAGGGTGATGCGTTTTTACCGTAAGGCCTGAGTAACTCCGGAGCCGGCGCTGGCCTCCCTGTCCCTGGGGCCCGACACTCCCCGGCCAGCGATGAGAGATGCTCTGTGAAAGAGGCAGAGACCCCGGGCGCTCGGAACTACAAAGGGTGACAGAGGCGGGGCCGGGCCGGGGAGGAGAGGACGGATTCGCAGGCACGTGTCATTTAATAAAAGCCACCCTCTGCTTAACCATCTGAGGTGCGACCGAAGCTCGGCAGGTCCGGGCGCCAGGCTGTTCCGGGACAGAAGCCAAAGTCAATTACGATCAGGGATGAGGAGTGAGGATAAACAGTGAGAGCAGGCTCGTGGGGTAACAGGGAAGGAGGTGCGGGGACCCAAAAAAGGGAGGAGACAAGGCAGGCAGACAGATACACACATACACACACACACACACACACACACACACAGCTCACGGGATCCACACATCATCACCTCAGTGCAGACAACAGAAGTTCCAGACACAGGGCGTCTACCTTCCACACGGTAGCCGGGCCAGGCAGCCCCGTGCAGGGTCCTTCACGTGCACGGTGTCTCCTTGTGGTAAGAGCCAGGACGACACAGTGATCCTCTAGGCGGGCTCCAGAGACCAAACACAAGAGTCCACATGCTGGCTGCCCACTGCTTTCTGAGTAGCATCAGGGAAGTTCAGTAACAGCTCTGTGCCTCACTTCCTTCATCTGTGCAATGGGAACATTGCATGCCCCTCCCCCTCCCCGAGACAGTACACACCAGCATTAAGTGTGTTCAGACACAGAAAGGGCTAAGAACGGGGCTTGACCAATAGTGAACTCGCAACGCCTGGAAGCTACTCTGTCTCACCCCGACCTAGCCTGTGAGACAGAAATCCTAACGCCTCTTCTTACAGCAAGGCAAAGGGGGCTCAGAGAGGGAGAGCCGCTCGGAGTCACTACATCGGTCAGCTCGGGCTGCTGGACGTGTACCACCGAATGGGCAGCTTATGCAACAGAAATGTCCTTTCTCACAATTCTAGAGGATGGACGATGAAGGAATTAGGGAGACTGGTTTCTTCTGAGGCTGCTCTCCATCCATGGCTCGTACACGGCCATCTTCCCCTGTGTCGTCTTGTGGTCTTCCTTGCGTGTATGTCTGTGTCCTACTCTCCTCTTCTTGTAAGGACACCAGTCACACCCTAGTGATCTCATTTACCTTAATTACTTCTTTAAAAACCCTATGTCTAAAACTGTCACACTCTGAGGTACTGGGGCTTAGGACTTATGGCTTTTGGAGGGGACACAATCAGCCCAAACTGGCCATCAAACTCTCCAGGTTGGGGATGAAGAAACCAGAGTGAACAAAGAACGGAATCTGAAGGAGGCCTGTGCTTTGCCCTTCTAGCAGGAATTGGGGTACAACGAGGACATCTGTCTATGAGTTTTCTACCTTGAAAGTACTTCACTTAACAGCTGCCCAAGAGAATGAAAACGCTAGCAGGTGTCACATCCGCCACCACTTAAAGCGCAGGTTCTTGGAAACGTCACTGAACTGTGAGAGTTTCTTTTCTCCTGTTTTCTGTCGCCAGACTCAGCATCTGGTAGGTACTCAATACACACAGGATGAGGTCCAGACTCGCCCAGAAATCTGCCCCAGGGATCAAAGCTACTAAGAGGGAGGGCTGGGCGAGACTCTACCGGACTTGCCCATTCTCCCAAATGTAAAACGGGCGGTCGCAACTGTACCCACTTCAGAGGTAAGCAAACTGAGACCCACAGAGCCACAGGCTCGCTGTGCCTGCCTGGCCTGGGGCTCAGCAGGGGAGAGCGAGAAGAAAATGCAGCAGAAAGAGAGGTCAGAAAGCAGCATAGGGTTCCAGGACAAAAGAACTTTTAAAGGGCTTGTTCACAGCTGTGTTTTACCCAGACCGTCTTGATCAGCTTTTCGAGAATAGTAACTATCTCTTTACATCGACCAACTTCATTTGCCAACCCTAACCCGATTATTTTCCAATAAGGGAATAAGAACACAGACATCAAAAGCCAGACATTTGGGGTCTTGAATCCATTCAACCCAGCTGTGTGACTTCAGGTGAGCTACCGAACCTCTCTGAGCTTCTATTTCCTCGTGAAAATGAAGAAACTACCCACCTAGTTGTTATAAGGTGAGAAAAGATCGTCATGTGACAGGCCTTCAACAACAGATCACCCCTTGTCATAAATAAGACACATATCATGAAAAAGTGATCAAGGGTTTAATTTTGCAAAGGCGCTATGAAAACAAAGTCTTCGTTTTAATTAATACCTATTATATAAATGAATAGAATCATTCCTAGAGCTTGTTGCTTGAAGAATACTGGGGAAAAGGGCACTCAAGAATAAGGCGAATGTGTCAGAGGGAACGGGGCATGGCCTTGGGTCAAATGCAGGCTGAAGACAGCTGGACTCACTGGGATTTGTAGGGATGCGAGCAACATGGGACCAGCCACAGACACCTTCAGATAAAAGAAAGGCACCGCTCCCAAACTTGGACCCCTGTGCATCGGCCCTGTGGACAGACTGCCACTGTGCACTCGGCTTGCTTCTCTGGAAAAGCGGGATACTCAAATTCCCTGCCTATTTGTGCCAAGCACTTATAAGAAGGTCTGACACCCAATAAGTGCTCAATAAATGTGAGCCATCCTTTTCATTCCAAATTAATATTATTGCAATGGTCTCTTTTCTTTCCCCTCCTTGGGGATCAGCACTCTCTCCAAAACAAACCACAGTTACCAAAGCAATGAAGACTGCCACGCTTGCTGTCTGTTGAGTGACAAGGTCACCTGGAAACATCTGGGAGACGTGAAGATGCTTTCTTAGCACTGAATTCTCCTTCTTACAAATCCTTAATGCTTTGCTCTCTCCCCCACTAGACTACAGGCCACCCAAGGGCAGCACGCCTCTCTGTTTTTGCTTATCATTATGTCCCTAGCAGTTAGGATAATATCTAACTAATTTAAGGTACTCCATAGAATGGGCGGGGTATCTGGTGCATAATAATCACTTGGCAGCTTTCGGTGAATAACCATGAGCAGAAAGGCCAACCACCATAGGCTCTGTCCATATCCATGGTGGCCTCCAAATTCAAGCAAGGCGGGACTGTTCCCAGAGAGACCAGTGGCAATTTGGCCCTCAGGGGTCTGCACAGACCTCCCAGCCCACACTGCCTCCATTCAGTGCTTGGCTCACATCTAAACACCTTCATGCACGATCAACTCGTGCGAACGGTAGCTTCGGTCCGGCAGTACAGAGAAACGAATGGACGCCTGGAAAGCTCACGGGTCTCTCCCTGGGCCACGGGGCTGATACAGGGCAAGGCAGCAAGAGTCCTAGCAGCCAGCCCAGACCCCAGGACTTTCTTTCTACATCCCGTGCTGAATAAAATGCTCAGTACATGCTGGTTAGTTGAAAGGCAGGGGGAAAAAATGAATGAATGGGATAAACAGTGGGATAGTTTCCCAAAGAAATCAGAACGTTCTGCAGTTAAATGGTAGAGAAAACCACTTAGTGGTAGGTCTAAAATAGACACCCCTCGCCCACCAATGTGAACTGGGCGGGGGGACCACTTCAGATAGGGACGCATGAATCTATTAATCTTCCTGGGAGTCAGGGGATGAGCAGGGGACCATGATGATCCAGGCTGCCTTTGCGGTCCTTCCTCCCAGGGCAGGTGCGCGCCCACAGACAGGGGGCTCAGCCTTCTCCCCCGCAGCCATCAGGAAAACTACCAGAAACTGTGTCTCACTCATCAGATCAGCAAACTGGTGAAAATCTGATGTATGGAACGTGAGCAACCAGGTGGGGAAAACGGGGCTCCTATGGACAGAGCGTGGGAGTGTATATCAGCTCTGTTGTTCTGGAAAGAGATTTGGTAGCATCTGTAAAATGGAGAATGTTCATCAGGCAGCAGCAATGTCACCTTAGGGTGTGAACCCTAGAGGAGAGCTCACACATGTAACCAAGAGAGCGGGAGGACATTCCTCGAAGCACTGTTTGTAATGGGGGGGGGGGCAGGAGAGGACAGAAGGAAGAAAGGAAAGGCATCAAGCACAGTATCTCTCAAGAGGGGAAGGAGAGCCAGCCCTTGAAAACTACTCACAACTGTTCGTTTTTCATTCTCTTCTGACCCGACTTCCCCCTGCTCTGCACTCACTCACCCACTTCATTTTTATGTCTTATCAGCCTCCTGCCTTGCCCTCCAGGGGAAAGCAGAATTCACATATGAAAACAGAGTGCCAGACTCCCCGGAAAGCTTTTCAATGTCCTTTGCCCAGGAGAGGTTCTCATTACAGTGGGGCCTGGACCTCAGCCATGAGCCCAGGGAGGGGAGAAGCGATTTCATTCCACTTAACCCAATTTGCCGGGCCCAGAAGGCGGCTAATGAGCCGCCTGTACCCTCGGAGTCATCGATACCACTTTCCAAATCAAGTTACCAAATTGGTCTTAAGACTGCTTCAAAGGGACCAGGCGGATTGTTCCCAATGAGGCATCCTGCTGGCCATATGGCCACAGTTACTGCCGCGGGCATCATCCTCAGCACCAGTGGCGGGGTGGGGGGGGCGGGGGAGATGATTTGGCACCTTTGTCTTTGTTTTGGGGGCCCCCCTCTCCTCCAACGCCTGGTCCCCTGGGGTGTAACCAGGGCACCATAAAAAAAACAGGAGACAGTGGTAGCAGAGAGATCCCAATGAAGGAGGACCCAAAGTCAGAGGAGGAAGAAGAAATTCCCACACTCCACTGCACCCAGCACGCTCCCTGGGAAGTTTCCCAGATCGGCCGCCCCAGAGCTGGTGAAGGGCCCTGTCCGGTGTCCAGCAGAGCACTGGACAACAGAGCCTCAAAGATCATTTCCACACAAGAACAGCGGTGGGCGGATGCTCTCCGAGATTTCGCTGAAGCCTCCCAGTGCCCTGGGAGGTCAGGACTCTTATCGCCCCCATTTCACAGATGAAGAAACTGAGATGGCGAAATCCAAGCACGGTCACGCGGCCAGCACGTGGCTGCCGCAGAAACCCAACCGGCTGCGGCTTCTTCAAATGCGGTCCGCGTTCAGCCCCTCAGTCACGCCGCCTTTAGAGCTGAGATCTTGATAACTTACATTCCCTTCTCTGTAATTAAACCCAAAAATAGTCCAACGAATCTTGTGCAAGGACCAGATATGCTTTCCTTAAGATGCCTTCCATTACGAATCCTAAATACGGCACCTACTTTTTCTTGAGCGTCTATGGAATGTGAAGCCTTGACCACCTTATCTTTCCTCGCATAAAAGTCCTTAAGGGCACGGGATTGTTGTTCTCTCTTACAGATGAGGAGCGGGGATGCCGAGATGTTGAGTAACAGGCACAGTGTCACACAGCTAGGACACAGAAGGACGCTCATCCCGCGTGTTCGGCACGAAATTCACTTTAACACTTAACTTGGGGTTCTTTTCCCTAGCCCAAGCTACGGGTCAACCTTTCTGTCTTCAGGGTCTGTGGAAGAGTCTAGGTCCACTCTACCAGCCGGGGAGACGAAACACATCTAGACCGCTGGTTCTCAGCACAGTGTGATTTGGGCCCCATTCTCCCCGGGAATATGGAGCAATGTCTGAAACATTTTGGACTGCCACAAGTGGGGCGGGGCTGGGATTTGGGGGGACAGTACTACTGGCATCTAGTGGGTAGAGGCCAGGGACGTGGCTAGACGTCCTGCAACACACACGATGGCCGCACAGCGAGCTGTCGGGTCCAACGTGTCAAGAAGGCCAAGGCTGCTCTAGACCTTCCATGAGTCTTCAGCGTCTTCACGGTCTGGATGTCATACAAGGAGAGCTTCTGTATTTCTCAGCACAACAAAATAATACTTACTAATTTGCACTGAAACTTAACTAACATGCATCATTCTTGGGGCCAACGTACCCACCAAAGCCTCACAAAGGTTCGGCCAGAACTGAGACCTGAGCTGATTCAAGGCGGGAAGTAACGACGCCAGGACCTCCTGAGAAATCCACTCTCCCTGAACGCTGCTGAGAGCCTCTTGTGTGTCAGACCCTAGGCTGGAATCGGGAGTGGTGCCAATGGGCAGAAACACTCTGAAACACTGGACTTGAGTGCCTTCTCTCCAGGGAGACGTGGGTTGTCTCACAGAGCCACCAGATGGGTTGGGAAGGCCATTACATTGCCTTTTATCCCAAGGACATTTCCAGGCCCTCCGGCCCAAAGCCCCCATGACAGCACTTTCTCTTCTTTTAGGACCTCCAGAGAAAGGCTCCAGACATAATGAAAGGAGAGCTGGAAAGACAGGTCATTGAGCTTGCCCAGGAGGCCCCGAGTCAGGACCAGCTCGCTGCTTTATCCCCCAAAGTCCCAAGAATAAACCAGAGGTGAAAGGTCAGCCTGTGGAACCTCACTGCTGGGCTCCTCAAGGGCCACCCCAGACCAGCAGCCAGGGTGGGAGAACCGATGCCTGGCTTCAAAGCAGGATTTGGTCCCAGTGGCCTTTCTCCATCAAAAGACAACAAAGCTGCAGGTGATCCGTCACTTTACCTGGTAAGCACCCGGGGAAGCCACGTCAGCACCTGAACCCAGCTCACTCTGCTCTATCTCACCAGGTTTCTACTGCTACTTCTGGTCACTAGTACCTGGTGTGACCGCAAGAAAGCCCTGTACCCTCCCGGGCCTCAGTTTCACTACCTGTAGAATGGGTGAGGGCTGCTGTTGGGTCAAAGGGGAGAAGGTGCCTGACATCAGTGTCCATGCACAAAGATATAAATTAGGCACCTTCCCTCCGCTTGCTAAGTGGTTATACACGACCAAGAAGTGTTCTGGAGAATGGTTGTGGGGTAAGAAACAGAGAACTGGGTCTGAATCCTCTCCTGGGGTCATGGGCAGACAAACCTGGGCTGAGAGGTCAGCTCACTCGTTTGAGGCAAGTCGATCCCACCCACTGCCATGAACAGGGATTCGTAGGAGCTGATCAGAGCATCCAGCCTACACACAGCCATGTGATAAGCACCACACACAGGGAGCAACAGAGCTGGGGACACAGAACCACACTCCAAGGAGACCCACGAGCCTGCGGGTGTGGGGGCCTGGAGCTCAGGCTGCCCGTGGGGAGTCGCGGTGTCACTGATCCCCAAACACAGGCCCACAGGGACAGCACCTTTCATGTGTGCTTCAAAGAGCAAAAGGCCCACGAAAATCCGGAGGGACAGTCCCTGGAAGAGGGAGAGGGACTGCCATGTCCCAAAGGGGTGAAGTCCCACTGTGCATCTACATTCTAGAAGAGGGGCTGGCAATGGAAGGGGGGCACTTCCAGGACTGTCAGACGCTGGGGACAAGAGCCGACCACTGACCATGAGCGGGGAGATAGAGAGTAAGGACAAACACATCCCCCAGATCAACAGTCCACGGTTTTTTAAAGACACAGGGACCACGAAGCATAACAGGATGTTCACCACCAGCATTAAAATACCAAAATAATACTAATAACAACTTTAAAAAAGGAATGTCCAGTAATCGGAAACTAGAACAATAGCAGACCAGCTCAATAAAGCTTGACATTTCCACCACTGGAATTACAAAAGTGAAATTTCGCGGAGGATTCACTATAGATTAGATACAGTAAGGCTGCCGTTTCTGTAGGTCAACGGTTGAATGCTGGCAATTCCAGAGGCTTCAACCTATCATTTTAAGCACTTCACATGTATCAGTTAACTTCCCTTAGGGCATGGTGGGCAGAATAATCCCCCTGCCCCCACAAACAAAGAGATGTCCTCATCCTAATTCCCAGAGCCTGTGACTCCGTCACCTCCCTGACAAAGGGAACTTTCCAGATACCATTCAAGCTAAGGGGCTTGAGCTGAGGATTAGTCTGGATTATCAGGGTGTGCTAATCTAATCACAGGCATCCTTGAAATGGAGAAATTTCTGCCCTGGGATCAGAGAGATGAGAAGGAAGAAGGAAAAATGAAAGGCACTGGACCCACCCTTGTTGGACTTGACCATGGAGGGAGGAGACCACAAGCCAAGGATGTGGGCCGCCTCTGGGAGCCAGATCCAGCAAGGAAACAGGGATCTCAGCCCTACACATGCCAGGACCTGAACTCTGACAACGACTGGCAGGAGCAGGCAAAGGGACCCTCCCCTAGAGTCTGCAGAAGTGAGTGCAGCCCACGGACACCCTGATCCCAGCCCAGTGAGACCCCTGTCAGACCTCCAACCCCACAGAGCTGCGTGATAATAAATGGGGCTGCGTGGGCACCAAGTCTGTGGTCATTTGTCGCAGCAGCCATAGAAAAGAAATACACTAGGTAAAAAGTATTCACAGCCACACGCTGGGTACACAGGAGAAGGCAAATCACGGTGCCCCAGGCCACAGAGCCGGCAAGGGGGTAGCCAGGACCTGGCGGCAGCAGGAAGCCTCCAGGGACCCCCCGCCCTGCCATGTTGCTCTGCAATCTCACGGAAGAACGATTTCAAATCAAGTTCCTAGAGGATTTTAAACTGAAATTGGGAAAAAGAATAAAAACGGAAGAACGTACAACTTGTCTGAGAAAAACTAAGGGGGAAGTTCTGTCCGGCCCGGGCCCGCATGGTGGTAATAACAATGAGCCTGGAGAGACCAGGCCCGGGGCTCTGCAGGCACCCACCCATCTGCCATCGTGTTAAAATACTGAGATGCTCCCAGAGCAGTTCATAACGAGCTGCTTCCCCAAGAAGATGACTCTTGTCCCACTATCTGGGCTCATCCACTGGCCCCCCTGAGACCTCACAAAATGCAGGGCTCAGGCCTGGCACAGCAGAAGGACGCCTGACCTTGGTAACATCTACTTTGATTGCTCAAAAAGTATCACCCCTGGGGGAAACCCAGGGAAAGGTGAAAAACAGGGATTCCGGCAGGCAGGTAACCATGGGCTTACCTAAAAGAAAGGAAAGGCTTCCTTCCTCCAGGCTCTGAGGTTCTGGGTATTACATGGAAAATCCACAGACCCTTCCTAGCCTTGAGCCTGCATCTCTGTCACCTCTTACCAGCCCGTGGCCTTCAGCAAGCCACTTTACCTCTTCAACTCTCAAATACAAACACCAAGAGGGCCGCCCACTGGCCCCTCAAAGGAGAGAAGCTGTGGGTTCAGCCCCCCACTTACCAAGAACCGTCATGATGACTGGCCCGCACCATGGACACCCAGGTACCGTGGAACAAGGCTCGGTGGAGTGTGGTCAGCTAAGACTGTAAGTGCTCTGGGAACCAAAAGCTGACTTTGCAGAGCGCAGCATGCCCAGGGACCTGGGGGCTTCGAGAAACCCCCACCTGGCTCAGCTCGATGCTTCCTGAGGTGACCTTTCTCCAGTTCTCCAGCTGACTTAGCCCACCGGTCCACCCCACCCGGTCTCCTCTGTGCAGGATGCTTTTTGCTGATGCACATTCCCCGCTCAGATCAGGGTGTGGGGCCATGGTGCTGGTGGGAAGGGCATGAGCCCAACCGCTATAATGGGGAGCTCCACAGAGTTTGGTTAAATGAGAAGGTACGAGGGAAAAATCAGAGTAGCTGAACAGACCTGGCCCTCTCCTCCTCAATAACCACAAAGCCACCTCAGAGACAAAGATGATGGCAGAAGACCCTCTAGTCCAGGCCCCACAACCAATCCTCACAGACCGAGAAATTAAACACCAGAAAAGAGAAGGGGCTCCCAGGACATCTCACCACCCACATCGGTCCATCCTACCCGGCCTCCGTCCCTCCACTTGTCACATGGCCATGAGGCCTGTTCTGTCCACCTCACCACAGGGAGGGACTGCTCAAGGGAGACAGGCAACAGGAACCTTCTCTGAGAGCGTAAGGTCCATTCTGCTACGTGACGACAGGGGCCCTCACAGAGCCCACACCGCGGCCACGCGCAGACTCCAGGATGAAATAACAAAGTGCAACCCAAGATAGCACCTATTTGTAAAAACAGCCTGGGATTTTCATTCATTTCCGGGAATGCTTACACCTTTTCCAATTTCACGGCTTTGAGAACAAATGGCCTTGCTGTTTTAAGGTGTCATTTTTCTTTAAATACTTTAAGGGGAGAAAAATGTATCAGAACTCCAAAGGAATCTTACAGGTAACCTATCTATGCAATCTGTCTTGCTGGGAGTTTGCAAATTTGGAGCCATAGGATGAGCACAGGGTAAGGCCTTGAGTTCCTGCCACAAGCCCCCAATTTTCTGGGGCTTCTCTTGTTCATCTTGAACAGAGTGCCATGGATACAAGTTTACACGAATAAGCCTCATCTCTGGCCAAGAAGAAACGTGATGGGATCCGGGCTTCTCCATCCCAGAACAGGACCCCCTCAGGGGCCTGAAGCCGCACATGGTCACAGACTTCTCTTGGAAAGTGCTGAGAACTTCACTCACATTTGATCACTGTCAATTCCTCTTAGCCTCCGCTAAGGACAGCACCAATTCCAGAACGGGAGGGGAAGGGGGGGCAATCAGAATGCTGGACCCCACACCGGCCCCACCTCTGTGCAAAGACACACATCATTCGCTGAATGGCTCTGCTCCTTGTAAACACCCCGGGAGGTTGCCCGAGGCGGCTGCAAACCCAGGCACGTCCAGTGGCCTCAGCCTGGCATGAAAGAGGCGAGTCTTAGAAGGCCCAGGACAAGTGCCAGGAGGGGGAAGAACAGAGAGAGGCTAGCATCACTGCATCCATCTCCAAACAGGCTTTGACGAGGACAGAGCACAGAAAAGGTCATGATTTGGGATGACAGAAACACCGGGGGTCCCATTCCAGCTCTGTCACTTTCTCAGTGTGTGATACTAAAAAGCATCTTAGCTTTCTGAGCTCCAGGTCTGAAAAGAAGTAACAAGCCCGTGCGATGCTCGGAAAGATGGCACCGGTAAGGCAGCTAGAAGCCTCTCGAGACAAGGACTCACAACCTCTCAGCTCCTTGTCCTTGCTCACGGCCTGCTCACAGAGGCCAAGTGGGTGCCCCTAACAAAGTGACTGAACCAGATAAGATTACGCCCCAGCGAATGATGCAGACTGCAAGCCCACGTGGGTTGGTGACTCGGTCTGGGCTGAAAACGGGGACAGGAAGTGGGACAACAGTGGTCATTTTCCTGATCTGCACATTCTTTCCTGTGCAAAACTCTCCCAAGGCGTACGTAAGAATGCAGACAGAGACTCCAAGCAAAGGCAAGCTGGGTGTCTAGCAGGAAAATGCTACTCTGGGGGATAGGGGTTCTGCAGAGGGGGAGCCGTGCCAGGTCGCCAAGAAGGGTATGTCCCCAGGCCAGGCTGGGGAGCAGAGGCCTGCTCGGGCTTTGGGCAGGGGGAGGCTCCCCTCGAAGGTGCCCACAAGCCCCCCACTCGCACGGAAGCAGGAGAGGGAGCAGTCTGGCCCTGGACGCGGCAGGCACTCAGCAGTGCTCACCGGCCCCTGCGGCCTTCGAGGAGGGACACTCACGGGGGCAGGGAGGCATGTCCCCAAGGCCAGAGCCTACAGGCCTGGCCCGTGCCAAAGGACGGAAGGAGGTGCAGATCTGACAACCCCGCCAGACTCAGAGCGCAGCCAGAACCCGGGCAGCCATAGGAAGTGAGCGGCCACACCCAACACGGCCTCCTCCTTTCTAAGAAAGACCATCAAAGCAAAACAAAGGTGGCTGACAGGGTGGGGAGCTCCTCTTCACAAACAGCCACCCAGGGCTTCAGTCCTGCTCGGAGAAAAGCACTGTCTGCCCCACGCTCATCCCAAGGGCACTGCTCGCTCGGACCCCTCCACCATCACCTCGCCTTCTGGCCACCCCTGCCAAGAGTCTCCCCTCCCGAGCCCACAGCTCCCGACAACACCTTTCAGAACCATTCGGCTTCCAGTGAGTCGCCAGCTCTCGTCAAATCCACCTGAACCAGGACCATCACAATAACCCGAGGCTGTCGGAGGGCGTGCCGCATGTGGGACCCTGTTCTCTGTCCCCTAGGGAAGACCTGACTGTGCCACACGTTCACAATGCGCCTGAGGCGTGAGTACTCTTACTATCTCATTTCACAGGTAAGAAAACCAGGGTTCAGCAACGTTCAGTCCCTGCCCCTGGGTTTAAATGTGACTCTGACATGACTGCATTTACCTCGGGCCAGGCCCCTTTCTCTCTGCAGCCTCACTTCCTCCTCTGAACAAGGGATGTTTACAACACCTGTCCTTCCAGGGGCTGTCACAGTGTGGGTGAATGAAAGCCCCCACCCCAGGGCCCCGCACACAGTACATACTAGAAATGGCAGCTGCTCCAAGGGCACAGAGAGGAGACATACACCCATGCACACAGACTGACCTAACTTCTCTAAAAAAAGCAGCAAAGTAACCTTCAGAAACAAACAGCAATCGAGAAACACCCTAGGACAGCAGCCAAGCACACAGATGATGCTGTTTACCTCCTTCCTAAGGGAAGGGGGTGCGTAAGAAAGAAGAGAAAACCTAAGAGGGCCTGGATAAGCAAAGACCGGAATGTGACCTCTGCCCCAGCTCCGGGTTCTCCGGTAAACCGCGACAAGCAAGCATCAGGAGCGTAGCTCCATCACCTTCCCACCACCTCCGCGCGGCTCTGCCTCCCAGGACAGAGTAGTAGTTCTGCTGGAAGCTACGGAGGAAACCTGTAAACAACCATTGCAGGCACAAGGGGGGCTGTGCTGAAGGACCGTAGTAGTGGTCTGGAATCATCCAGAGCTCAGAGCTCTCTGGGGAGGAGGCAGCACAGAGTGAAGGGTTCAAGGAGCCCAAACTCCCTGTGGGCACCACCCCACACCACCCCCAGCCTGCTGGCTTGAGGGAGATGAAGACGGGGCTGTCTTGTGCACTGCCCTTTGCGGGACAAGGACCTATGGCAAAGGAGGAAGCCGAGAAATTGCTGTCAAATGACTGAATGCACAGGATCGTGCCCCACAAAAGCATTTCATGCGGTCACCGCCACTTAGTGAAATGCCCAATGAGAGACTCTGCCCCTCTGAGCCACCTGCTCAGTTATGTTCAGCAGACAGCCAACACTGGGGCAAAGGAGGCCTGCCATGACGCCGGGGCAGGGGTGGGGGGGGCGCACCCCGCAGCTGGAGCGCAGTCTCCTGACTCTGAATGTCAACTTAACAGGCAGCACGCAGCTCCAGGAACACCCACGTCTAAGGGACAACTTGCTCTGGGCATCACATGCCCATCTCACCTGACCCTCTAGTCTTATAAGACCCAGGTGACGACCATTCACGTTTCATGGACGAAGAACGCAGGACCTGAGAGATTAAGCGAACATGGCTAGGGTCACTCATCTAGAAAGCGGCGCCCAGCTCCGTCAATCTCCCACGCCCAGGCTCTTCAGCACAGTCAGGCCCAGAGAATGCAGGGAGCAAATCAAAACAGAACACCTTCAGTCTTGGGGTGGCCACACGCAGAGCAAATGTCTCTAGGGTCTGTCCCCGGCAAGCCCAGGATGACCTCTCCCGGCCCCACCAGCCCTCACCTGCCTCCCTGTCTCCAACCCACACGCACGCACACAGGGTCTCTGCTCCCGCTCCTCCAAGGGAACCACACTCACGGGGTCAGTGCCTCTATCCATGGGAAAGCGGGGAGCAGGGCTGAGTCTTGTCTCCAAACCCAGCACACGAAGGCACTTCATGACTACCAGTGACACTGAGTTGCACAATGGATCCATTCCCATCTATAAAACAGGGATAAAAATATCAACCTCCAGGGTTATTGGGAGGATAACACAACCCATGAAAAGAATTTTTAACTAGGGCTCATGTTCTTATAAATATATCCCTAATTCCTAAACTTTTACAGCTGGTAAGCAGAAAAAGAAAAATCAAATATGCTGGTCACTTAGCACGATACCCCACATGCACTGGGGGTACGCAGACGTGTGTGGACGTGCATATGGACGTGTGCTTGTATTCATGCACTTATCAAGACAGAAATGTGGGTATGTGGTGGTTTTTTAATTGACAGTGGAGAAGTGGCCTCAGGTGCCGCTAGCAAGGCTGTAGGCTGGGACTCATCAGGTAAACTGCCCCCCAACAGCTAACCTACACAGAGTTAACTGGAGTCCAGTGATGTGCCCACAGAAGGCTGGGACTCAGCCATTTCTGGGGGGAGTATGATAAGCTGGTGCTTGGAGGGAGTAAACAGGGCTGGTTTCCAGTGTTCGTGTTCCAAGTCTTGCAGACGGGACAGAAAGAAAACTCATGCATTTCAAAATTCTGCATGCTGTACACTGTTCGTGCTCACTTAGGGAAACCCACCTCAGACTTGCTTTTATCATCCCTTCATCCCTTCGTCCACCTCTCTGCCAGGAGAGGGGCAGAAAGGAAGGAGCTAAAACCTACAGAGGAGAGGCAACTTGGTCCACACCTGTCAGGATTGGGGGAGGAGCAGAAGCGTGGCCTGATGGCCTGAGCTGCCCACCTGCACCCCACCTGCACCCCAGGGGCTCCCCACACCAGTGGCTGGGACCTCTTCTTGCTGCAAGTGCTGGGTTTTCAGCAGGTGGGCTGCAGGCACATGCCATTCCCGGCTGAGACACAGGCCCTGCTCCAAATGTCCCTTCTCATCCACAGCCAAAGGCCAGGCCTGAGTGGTGGTGTTCCTGGGAACCTGGAGATCGTTCAGCAGAGGAAGCCCAGGGATGTGGCAGGAGGAGGAAACGGAGCAGAGCGACCTGCCAAGTTTTCCAGAGGAAATGAGTAACCCATTCGTTGTTAGGCAGTTACACAGCGCCAAGCGAGGAAGTGGCATTGTCTGGGGACCGGCCACGGGCCTTACATAACAAGCACCCCCTCACACTCCGGCCATGGCCGTATTTGGGGATTGGCAAAAACATCTGATGAGCACCTCTACCCTGTGTAAACACTGGCTTTATTAGGGTGGTAGAGAGAGGTCTGGCTCGCAGGCCTGCTTGGCTCGGGACTGACAGTGAATCTGACTCAGCGTCTCTGGGGCCCCCCTTCGGCGACGCGCACCCGCTGGGTGGCCGGGCGGCTCGGTGGTTAATCCAGGCTCGNCTCCAGGAACACCCACGTCTAAGGGACAACTTGCTCTGGGCATCACATGCCCATCTCACCTGACCCTCTAGTCTTATAAGACCCAGGTGACGACCATTCACGTTTCATGGACGAAGAACGCAGGACCTGAGAGATTAAGCGAACATGGCTAGGGTCACTCATCTAGAAAGCGGCGCCCAGCTCCGTCAATCTCCCACGCCCAGGCTCTTCAGCACAGTCAGGCCCAGAGAATGCAGGGAGCAAATCAAAACAGAACACCTTCAGTCTTGGGGTGGCCACACGCAGAGCAAATGTCTCTAGGGTCTGTCCCCGGCAAGCCCAGGATGACCTCTCCCGGCCCCACCAGCCCTCACCTGCCTCCCTGTCTCCAACCCACACGCACGCACACAGGGTCTCTGCTCCCGCTCCTCCAAGGGAACCACACTCACGGGGTCAGTGCCTCTATCCATGGGAAAGCGGGGAGCAGGGCTGAGTCTTGTCTCCAAACCCAGCACACGAAGGCACTTCATGACTACCAGTGACACTGAGTTGCACAATGGATCCATTCCCATCTATAAAACAGGGATAAAAATATCAACCTCCAGGGTTATTGGGAGGATAACACAACCCATGAAAAGAATTTTTAACTAGGGCTCATGTTCTTATAAATATATCCCTAATTCCTAAACTTTTACAGCTGGTAAGCAGAAAAAGAAAAATCAAATATGCTGGTCACTTAGCACGATACCCCACATGCACTGGGGGTACGCAGACGTGTGTGGACGTGCATATGGACGTGTGCTTGTATTCATGCACTTATCAAGACAGAAATGTGGGTATGTGGTGGTTTTTTAATTGACAGTGGAGAAGTGGCCTCAGGTGCCGCTAGCAAGGCTGTAGGCTGGGACTCATCAGGTAAACTGCCCCCCAACAGCTAACCTACACAGAGTTAACTGGAGTCCAGTGATGTGCCCACAGAAGGCTGGGACTCAGCCATTTCTGGGGGGAGTATGATAAGCTGGTGCTTGGAGGGAGTAAACAGGGCTGGTTTCCAGTGTTCGTGTTCCAAGTCTTGCAGACGGGACAGAAAGAAAACTCATGCATTTCAAAATTCTGCATGCTGTACACTGTTCGTGCTCACTTAGGGAAACCCACCTCAGACTTGCTTTTATCATCCCTTCATCCCTTCGTCCACCTCTCTGCCAGGAGAGGGGCAGAAAGGAAGGAGCTAAAACCTACAGAGGAGAGGCAACTTGGTCCACACCTGTCAGGATTGGGGGAGGAGCAGAAGCGTGGCCTGATGGCCTGAGCTGCCCACCTGCACCCCACCTGCACCCCAGGGGCTCCCCACACCAGTGGCTGGGACCTCTTCTTGCTGCAAGTGCTGGGTTTTCAGCAGGTGGGCTGCAGGCACATGCCATTCCCGGCTGAGACACAGGCCCTGCTCCAAATGTCCCTTCTCATCCACAGCCAAAGGCCAGGCCTGAGTGGTGGTGTTCCTGGGAACCTGGAGATCGTTCAGCAGAGGAAGCCCAGGGATGTGGCAGGAGGAGGAAACGGAGCAGAGCGACCTGCCAAGTTTTCCAGAGGAAATGAGTAACCCATTCGTTGTTAGGCAGTTACACAGCGCCAAGCGAGGAAGTGGCATTGTCTGGGGACCGGCCACGGGCCTTACATAACAAGCACCCCCTCACACTCCGGCCATGGCCGTATTTGGGGATTGGCAAAAACATCTGATGAGCACCTCTACCCTGTGTAAACACTGGCTTTATTAGGGTGGTAGAGAGAGGTCTGGCTCGCAGGCCTGCTTGGCTCGGGACTGACAGTGAATCTGACTCAGCGTCTCTGGGGCCCCCCTTCGGCGACGCGCACCCGCTGGGTGGCCGGGCGGCTCGGTGGTTAATCCAGGCTCGGGGTGGGGGCCAGGCTGCCAGCCCCCACGCCCCCCCCACCCCCTGATCCCCAACACCATTAAGTGAAAACGGACAAAGACCTCTCCCCGGAGGCAGCCAGCAGAGGAGAGAGGCATGGAAATGAGAAACCCTAAGTTCTTGCTGGGGTCGTAGGGAGCTGCCAGCAGAGTTTAACAAAATCTTCAAGTTCACATCAAGTCAAGTGACAGTCCATGGGTCACAGTGCCATCAGCAAGGCAGAGAGACAATGCCACCAAGGAGTGAGCTCTCCGCAGTCTGCAAATCCATCCGCTGCTCCCCACGTAGGCACGGAGTGTGGGTACAGGGGCGGGAAGAAACCCGCGATGCCCCCAAACTGGGACCTGCAGGTGACCTAATAGACCCTGCGCTCACGGTGTCCCTTCCCATTCAGAACCACCTCCCAAGGAAGAAATTATCACACACACCTGTACACGCGCTCACACACGCACAGATGCACAGCCTTTGTCCTGAAAGCTGGGAAAACAGGCACAGAGAGATGAAGTTCTCTGGCTAATGTCAAACCTTGGGTCGGAATTTAAACCCCAGGTCTGTTTTCCTCTCCACAAAAGGGATCTCTCCCCTTCCATTGGTTAGTTGAATTTTGATTTATTTTTTAATTTTTTTAAAGCATGCTCTCCACCCGTTGTAGGGCTCAAACTCATGACCCTGTGATGGAGAGCCACGTGCTCTACTGACCGAGCCAGCCAGGCACCCCTGTTATTTTTGAAAATAATCACGAACTTGGACAGAAGTTGGGAGCACAGTGCAAATTCTTTTTCCTTACACCACGTGGGAGCAAGTGGCCAGCCGAGGCCCCAGTGCCCCGCAATACTCGGGTGGGTACTTCCTAAAGCCAGGACCTTCTCCTCAGAACCACAGCCCACCAGCACGACCAGGACGGTGATGCCGACACGCGTGACCATCACATCCTCTGCCCATGCAAACCAGCGGAGGGTCCACAATCAAGCCCTGCCCCGAACTGTCCCATCTCCTCACCTCCTCCAATCTGGAACAGGTCCTCTGTCTTTCCTTCACTCTCATGACCTTGACACCTCTCAAGGTTATAGGGCAATTGTGTCGAAGCATGTCCCACAGTTGGGGTTTGTGTGATATTTTCTCATGACTGGATTCACAGTATGCAACTTCATAAGCTTTTCCTTTTTTTTTTTCTTTTTTCTGCATAATTGCAAAGCCAGAGCTGGAGGAAAGACTTCCTGGACAAAAGTAAATCATCTAAATCAACTGCGAAGACAGCCTNGTCAACTGCGATGACAGCCTTCACCCAGGCTTTTTTCACCAGGTGAGGGAAGGCAGTGGAGGGCAGTTTCTGACTCAGAGGAGGGAGCCGTCTGCAGTCTGGGGAGGGACTCGGTTTCTACACGGCCGAAGAGATGCTGGCATCATCCTCTCGTGCCAGTGTTGCTTACAAATAAAAATAAAAAAAAGAAAGAAAAAGAAAAGAGAAAAAAGGGAGAAAAAAAAAAAGACAAACCTCAGAGTTCAGTTTAAAAAGACCTTTCATTCGGTGCCAGGCCTCTCCCTTTCCCACCCCCTGCCTCTGTTGCAAAGTACAATACATATGTTTATCTTGCTTCTAAGAAGGGGTATATTAAAATACTTGAGGATTTTCCCCTCCTAACCCTGGCATGCTGGCTCCTACTGGCTGCACGGCCACATATAATGAAGTGAAAAGCAGCAGTCAATTATGGCTTTCGCAAACACAGGGATCTTTCCTGAGGTTGGAAGTCACATCACTTGAAAGGCCGACTTTCTTCAAACTTCCAGGAACTGAGTGGCCCAGAGCCCGTCTATTTAAAGGTCAGCCCAGCCCTGCTGTATTTGGAGGGCTGCCGCGGGCACAAGCTTATTCTGGGCCCCTGTCCGCGGCCACCGCAGTGGGCCAGGCTGTGAGTAGCACTGTGTCCCTTCAAAGGGAGGGGATGGGTGCCAGAGGCAGAGGCAGGGCCAGAGAGGGAAGAGGCAGTGATCCATCGCCTCCCTGCTGCCCCATCCCCTTCTGAGGGACGGCAGTGGGTGCCGGACTTCACAGAGTCAACGCCTTCGCCAGCAACAGCCACAACTCAGAACCGAGCCTGGTCCCAATTTTCCAGGATGTGATGGTCCTTAGGGTCCCCCTTTAAACTTCGCTCTGTGGGCCCGGGCTCTGGCAGGGGCACATGGCCCCTACACCCCCTTATAAGGTGATCAGAGGGGCAACAGCCTAGTTCACCCACCGACCACACAGAAAACCTTGTAAAAGTAACCCTTAGCTTGCTGTCCCCCACACCGCGCCGCACTTCTCGAACTCCCCTGAGCTTGTTCGGTACTTGATTACTCTTCCAACTCCTGGCCAATCCGGAGCTGCCCAGTAATCAGGAAACCGTCGCTGACGGTGTCCCTAAAATGTGCCCCGAGTTCGACGGGGGAGCAGCTGGCTCAGCTTCCCAGCCCAAGCCACCCCGCTGGGGAAGGGACGGGGCTGGAATCCCAGCGTCCACCCATCTGACTCCAGAACACACGCACCCTCCACACGCCCACCACGTTCCCCACGGCAGGGATGTCATGAGGAAGAGAAGCCCTACAGGTCCCACACTCTCTGCAAGGAGTGCCATGCTGGCAAGTACCGACCCCCGATGGTGCTTCGGGGCAGGCGGCATCTGTGGGGTTGCCTTCCTGGCCTCAGAGAGGAAAGGAAGAGAAACCCAGGAAGAAGGCACAATGTGAGCAAAAGCAATGTGACCTGGAAAGGGCCTGGATGGTGACAGCTGGCTGACAAGGCTGAAGACCCAAGGGGGTGCAGGAGTCCAGGAGTCCTTCAGGACTTTTTTGCAGCCCGTGAACCAAGGGCTGACTCGATACCCATCACTGTCCCAGGTCACCCACTCACGGGATCTGAATCCTCACCGCAGTGGTGGGGAAGAGAGATTACCAGCCCAGTTTGCAAATGAGAAGGTGCGAAGCCTGGAGAAGGAACACTACTGATCACCTGGTTGCTGGGTGGCCGGGCTTGCCCTTGACTTAGGGCTGTCTGGAACCAAGGCTAGTGTGCCTCCCATGTGCCTTCCCAAGCCTTTTTCTGCTGAGGTCACTGCTGACACAGGAAAGGATGCTGAAAGGGAATGGGATGGGGGGTGGGGGGAGAGGAAGGGGAGGGAGGGAGGGGAGGCAGGAGGGACAGTGCCAGGACTGTGATTCAGTGCAGACCTTTCCTAGTGTCTGATTAGCTTGAAAAGACTTTGAAACCAAATCCAACAAAACAAAACACTCAGTGGGCCAAGCCAGGAAGGAAGCTCAGGCAGAGAATCTCCAAGACTCAACGTCATCAGAGGGGACCCAGGAAGGGACACTGTTACCAGATAGGGTCTTAGGGTGCACTCCCTGAAAACAGGTCCTAAGATGGGAATTTTTCTTTTAAAGATTTTATTTATTTATTTATTTATTTGACAGAGAGGGGGCAGGGGGAGCACACAAGCAGGGGGAGTGGCAGGCAGAGGGAGAGGGAGAAGCAGGCTCCCTGCTAAGCAAGAAACCCTATGTGGGACTCGATCCCAGGACCCTGGGATCATGACCTGAGCTGAAGGGAGACACTTCAATAACTGATCCACCCAGGCACCCCCTGAGATGGGAATTCTTGTTTGCCTATTTACTGGAGAGTAAGCACAGGAGAAAGGGAGTGGGGGCACAGGCCAGCCTGAGGAAGGAGGGTTCAGCAAGGATGTGGTCTCAGCTGGACGCCAGCCTCGCCTGAGCCCACGGGAGTTCTGGCACATGAACGGCACCACAAAGTTCACCCCACTTGGAAGCACAGGGGGCTGGCCTGCTGTACCTCTGAGTCAGCAGGGGCTGGGGAGGGGGGCTGGGGGTGAGCAACATCTTGGATGAGGCAGCAAATCTCCGGAGAACAGAAGCACTGTGAACTTCAGCAGCTGGGAGGTGAGTGTGCCGTCCCATGAAGGGGACCGGGGACAGAACACCAACAGCACCCACTAAATTAGTCACCATTGGATGACCAGGAGATGACCAGCCATGATAAGAGTGCCCATTTTTTTAACGTTTCCTGCCTAAGCCAGACGCCGGACCTGCGCTGAGTCAGCCACTCAGATGAGCGCCAAAGCAGCTGGGACAACAAGGGACAAGGGACGCCGAGAACCCCAGCACAGGTGTCTGCAGGGACATGGGAGAGCAGGAAGGGCGCATCATCCCAAAGTGCGTCTCTTCCCTGCTTCTCTCTCCTAAAGGCAGACACCATGTGATGTCACATGAAATGGGCCAGAGACACAAACCCAGTCTCCCGTTCTCCTGAAAAGACCCAGCAGGACCGCCAAGGAGACATGTGTAGATCTTTTCAAGAGATTATACCATCAGATACTGCCGGTCAGAATTACCAGATAAGCCTCCTACAGTGTCTGGCATACACTCAGTGCTAAATAAAAGCTGAATGGCTTACCAGCCGAGCACATTTCAACCTCCACCACTTGCTTAATGTTAACCTCCTAGACCTTTCCCAGAAGAGTGGAGACTCATTTCTGAATGAGTCTGCTGCCTCTACAGGTCCATCAACAGATGACTGGATACACAAAATGACACAGAGTGACATATTATTCAGCCATAAAAAAAGAATTAAGCATTGATACGTGCAAGAAGTTTCATGGACGAAACTGGGAAATATTAGCCAAGTGAAATACGCTAGTACAAAAGACCACATATGTAAAATGAGGACACATACATGAAACGGACAAACAGGCAAATCCACAGAGACAGAAAGTAGACCAGTGGTTGCCCTGGGCTGGGGGAGTGGGGAGAAACGGGGTGACTGCTCACGGATACGGGGTTTCTTTTTGGGGTAATAAAAATGTTCTAAAATAGATGGTGGGATGTTCACACAACTCCACCAACATATTAAAACCACTGAACTGTACATTTTAAGTGGGTGACTTGTAGTGTATGTGAATTATATCTCAATAAGGCTGTCACATGGAGCCATGCCAATAACACCACCAATGCTGATCCCAGCCACTGTGCAGACATGTTAGCTGTGGCTTCCAGAACAGTCTGTGCTAGGTCTGAACTCCATGAACACAAAGACATGTGTCCCCAAACACACCCCCCAACAGAGGGAAGACCCTACCAGCTGAGAGCCAAAAGGCTTTCAGAATAGCTGCTGGGCCCCCCCACCCCCCAAACCCTGACCTTCGCAATCCAACGCCACGAGAGAAGGGCCACGCAGCGGACAGCCTGGAGCTCTTATTTTGTCTCCCGCCCCGAGCAGTTCCTAAACAGTGGGAGTTAAATATTTATAAAGAAGTCACTGTTTAATGTTCCATCTGTACTTGTGAAGCCTGACGCAGGGAAATGCTGAAGTGACAGCTGATTATACAACCCAGGGGAAGCCCGCGCGCTGGGGCGCCTGACAGTCCCCAGGACTCCGGCCTCACCTTCCCTGCCTGTTGTTTCCAGCAGAGCTGCCTTCCTCCTTCTCGCGGAGCCCTCCACTGCTACCCTCCTCCTCCTCCCTCCTGCCCACCAAACCAGAGGAAATAGCCCTTTCGGCCAAAAGCTGCAGGTCTCATGGTCCCTGACGAGTTGCTCTGAGCAGTTCCTGAGTGAGCGGGGTGCTATGGGGAAGAGGTCTTCCTGCAGAGAAGCAGTGCACACAACGGGGGACCTCCAAACCAGGATGGCAAGAGGCTCGCCCGTGTACCAGGATCGCCTTCTGAAGACCGCCCGCAAAACTGTCCTCCCAGCAGGTCAGTGCCAGGAACCAGTCTGAACATGACATCGAGGGTCAACACCGGGGCCCAACTCCCAGACCTCACAGCCCAGCTTCAACATTCTCTGCCTCAGTTTCCTCAGCTGTAAAAGCCACCTGGAAGGCCCTGCTGATTCACAGAGTTGCTTCTGACCATGAGATAAGATGGAACTTAAAGGCATCCAGCACGTGTAGCTATTCTTACCATGATATAAAGGTGACCTCCACCACCTGCTTCCCCTTCCTGTCTCCATCCTCACTCGGCTGTGACCTTGGGCTATTCTGGTGGCTTGTCCCTGTCCTCCACAGTGGCCTAATCAGCAAATGGGAATGAATGAGGCAGGGTGGGAAATGGTCTTTGTAAACTATAAAATATTGTTTCCGCCACACGTTAAGGGCCGTCAGTGCTGCTGGTAAACGGCAGGGAGCGGAAAGAAATGCTCATGCTTCCCCTGTCGCTCCCGTGACTCCTTCTGGGGCCTGGGCACGTCTGGGAGTGGCTAATGTGCCGGGGCTGTAATGCCTGCTGCATCAGGGAACAGCTCCGCCAGAACCTGCCTTCCCCATTCACCCTCGCAATTCCCACCCACCCTATTTCCCCAGGTCCCACGGTAAGGGTAGAGGGGAAGCCTTGCCCCAGCCTGCTGGCCCCCTCCCCCTGCCTACTGCACAGGAGGCTCCGAGCCAGGGGCACCAGATCAACAGGCAAGGCTCCTTTCTGCAGGGACTCTCCCGTGCTCTGGGAGCCAGACACAGAAAGGAGTTGGATGGGCACAGGTGCAGAGGGAATCAGGGGGCACAGGGGGATACAGGCCAGGTGGGGAAGAGGGAGGAATGGGGGCAAGACCTGAGCACAAGGAACCGCGTGGAGAACAGGACCCAGAGAAGAGCTGCTTGACTTGAAGCCACTTAAAATCAGGTCCAGATATTTACAGTAAGTGGGGCAGGCGCATGCCATGGGGAGGGAGGCACTTTCTCTTGAAAAGACTAACTGCCAGAACCCTGTCTGGATCCTCAGCTCCACCCATTTGGCCGTGACCTTGGGCCACTCCACCTGCTTGCTCGTCCCAGCCCCCTTTGGGGGGACTTTACAAGAAACAGAGAAATATAACTACCAAACTTTTACATTCAGAACTTAATGATTTAGCATTTATATGTTACAAATCTAAAATGCATTAATTACCAATAATTTTAAATATGAATGAGGTCTGTCTTCGACTTCAATTCCAAGTTATCATTTTAAAACTTCGCTCTAAGTGTTGGTCACAGAAAGAATGAATCCAATGCCAAGGCTTTTCTTACCACATACTCTGGCACAAAACAGAAACTCCCTTCACTCCTCATCATTAAAAGGATCGTTTTACAAAAGACCTTTCCGGACTTCCTCAATCTTCCCAAGGCCTTTTTTTTTTTTAAGTTCTTTTATTTCTAAATCACTTTCTTTTGGTTTGCATGGAATCTTTTTCTTTCTCTCATCCACTATAACTGGTCTGACAGCACCAGAGCCGCCAGGCCTCCCCGACAGCAGTACTCAGGACCCCTGCCCTCTTTGCTCTCCCTAAGCGTAGTAAGTACCCCCTCTCTTTACCCTCTAGTTCCCTTTGTAGTTGCTTCCCCTGCCAGAGAGGCCTCGGCGGGCTGGGGTCTGTGTCCATTTTGCTGGCTGCTAGCTGCATTACCCCTAGAGTATCAGGCACTGCACCAGTACCTGGCACATAGAAGATGCTAGACCAGTGTGTGTGATTCAAGGAGTCTCCCCACAATACCTGTGCTTGCCTTCAGGAGACCCTGCGGTCTGGGCAAAATGTGCAATTTCTGGCCACTGACCTGCCTTAGAGAGCAAAAGCCCTGGTACCCAACTCCCCCACGGTCACGGCACTGAAAAAGGAGACAACCATGAACAGGACAGATACATAGCACAGCTGCATGAGTATTCACCAATTGAAAGGCAGGGTCTTTCTTTGGGACACCGACTGGAGATGCAATTGTCTTTCTTGCAAAATACACCCTCACTGCGCAGAATCTCCGATTTCTGACTTCCGCTGCTTTAAAATGGTGCAAAAGTTAGTCATCTGCAAAGCACATGGAGGACGGACTCCTTATAGTTTCATTACGTCTTTTTGTCCCCCCCCCATCTTTTTACAACTGTTTTGCCCCTAAGTGATTCAGTAACAACTTTTTAAGTAAATCAATGCTATCCGTTCTTTCCAAAGTACTAAACTTAGTTTTCATGCAACAACTCTCTTTATACTCAATTTTCATCAGGTTATGTAATATTTAATTACCAACACAACTAACTTTTGGCCAGCCCAGGAATCAAAGAGTGGGAAAAGGCTTCTGGCACACCAACACCGACAGCGAACATTTAACGGGTGGCTGCCACATGACAGAAAACACTGCTCTAACGTTTACATGTATGAACTCACTTAATGCTCATAAACACCCTAGAAGATACGTACTCTTCGTCCAGTTTTACCAACGAAGCCTACAGGCACAGAGAGGTTACTTAACCTGCCCAAGGTCACACAGCTAGTCAGGAGCAAGACAAACGTCTCAATCTGGAAAAGTGGACGCGCGGGTCGCCCACCAGCCCCGGGGCCTTCAGGGAGTTTGCTGCACGAAGAATGGGCAGCATCCCTCCCCAGCAAGGGAGCCAAAGAGAGGTCACTGAAGAGTTTCTGCTATTCTTGCCCTGGACTGACAGATGTTTACAACGTCTGGCCATCAGCAAATGACTGATTATTGTCAGATGTGGGTGGGCTGGACGCTAGCAATGAGTTTATTAGTGCATATTTTCGTGTTATGATGACTTCTGCCTCCCCGGGCAATCTGTCTGTAGGAACACAGATACGGAGGACCCCTCAACTTCCACGTGGCTGCGGCATGAACCGTTAGTCAGGGGAGGGCAAGAAAGGAGGTAGGGGGGCGCCTGGGTGGCGCAGTCGTTAAGCGCCTGCCTTCGGCTCAGGGCATGATCCTGGCTTTCCGGGATACGGAGGACCCCTCAACTTCCACGTGGCTGCGGCATGAACCGTTAGTCAGGGGAGGGCAAGAAAGGAGGTAGGGGGGCGCCTGGGTGGCGCAGTCGTTAAGCGCCTGCCTTCGGCTCAGGGCATGATCCTGGCTTTCCGGGATCGAGTCCCACATCGGGCTCCTCCGCTGGGAGTCTGCTTCTTCCTCTCCCACTCCCCCTGCTTGTTCCCTCTCTCGCTGGCTGTCTCTATCTCTGTCAAATAAATAAATAAAATCTTTAAAAAAAAAAAAAAGAAAGAAAGAAAGGAGGTAGGGTCAGAGCCAAGCAGAGCTCAGGGCAGACGCATGGAGCCAAGGGGTTTAGAGGCAGCACCGTCCATACATGCTGCTTCGTGTCCACCCACCAGCCTGCTGCTTCTCCCAGCGGACGGCAGGGCATGCAGATCCCCTCACCTGCTGGTGTTACCTGGTCGTGCAGGGGCAAGGAGGCCTGAACATGGGATGGGGGGCTTACAGGTGAAGCCTTTGCTTCCACCCTCTGACCTGCCTAGAGACACCTACGAGACTCACACTGCTGGGCTTGACGGACCCACCCACACCTTAAACAGGTAAGGCCCAGAGGGTCTGAAGGCCCTGAGCGGAAGCCACACTGCTCTGCCAGGTAGACAGGTAAGGTGTCTGACCTGGCCTCTCGGTAACATGTCTCTTTCCCTGCCCTGTGCCGCAGTGCCCCTGAGCAGTGACTGCCAGGGGGGAGGGGGCCACGGCTCCCCTCCCAATTTCACAAGAGGGACAGGTACTCAGTCTCCAAAGGCCCCCTCCTGAAACCCAGACACACTGACAGTGTCGCTTATTAAATACCTCTGCAGACTACAGGATCAAGAAAAGGAAACGGCTTTGCTACCTGAATGCCTTCTGTGGGGCGGAAGAGGTCACCTCGCTATTTCTTGAGATAAAAAGCGTCAAAGAGGAGCTCAGGGAACATTCAGCTTCTCGGTGCTGAAAGGTGCCACGCTAGAAAGTACGAGCTCTACGGCAGCCCAGGTGCTACCCGAAGTGTGGTGGCAGGTGGCCTTAAAATACAAGCACACGGGGCGCCGGGGTGGCACAGTTGGTTAGGCGTCCGCCTCTTGGTTTAGGCTCAGGTCGTGATCTCAGGGTGGTGAGATCGAGCCCCATGTCAGGCTCCACGCTGAGCACACAGAGTCTGCTTGGGGCTCTCTCTCCCTCTCCCTCTGTCCCCACCATACATTCTCTCTCCATCTCAAATAAATAGATCTTTAAAAAAATATATAAGCACACAAAAAATGCCACCTTAGACTTTACTGCTCCCCTGTTTATACGGGAGGCTGGTCTTCACATTCCCGATCTCCAAGTGCAGTCACATCATGAGGCTGTACATTATTCCTGTAACTTCGTCCTCAAACAGTGCTCAAGACCTGGGAGCACAGGCTCAGGGAGATTAAGTGGCATAACCACTGCCAACGTGCTGGCTAAGTGCTTAACCCAAGGGGATGACAACTCAGAAGGGACACGGCATCTGCCTTCATCAACTTGGAAGCTGTCATCGGTTAGAAGGGTCTGTTTCATCGGGAAGGCCCCTGGGATCAGAACCCAGGAAGTTGGGCGAAAGAGCCCACACCTCAGAAGAACGAAGTACATTAGAACCGTCAATGCCACCTTTCAGTGGTAGTAAGTTCCCCATCAGTGGAGGTATTTAAGGGCACACTGGACAGACACTGGAGAATCAACTTATCCCATGGGTGGTCGGCCTGGACTGCAGCAGGGATTCCACGAGTGAATCAAGTCTTACGCATCTGCTTGCTGTGTCCTGCGTGTATGCAGCCAAGTCTACACAACTCGCATGTTTCAGGTTCAACTTATCTAACCTGTGTTCATCCCCCCAGCCCCCGAAAAGCTAGATGACCTGTATGGATGGCACAGGCAAAGTCTCCTTTCTCCATCGAGCCATCACCCAACCATTTATGGAGGACCTACTACATGCCAGGTGCTGTGTGGGGAATGTGGATGAATAATGCAAGTCTCTAGTTCCTTCTTCTAGCGCCTACAGCACAATGCATCAAGTTCACCGATGACGGTAGAAACCAGTGCCCATTCCTGGGCCTGGCAGACTCCAGACAGGGCATCAGAGCCATTGTGGAGGCCACAAGAGTTAGTGGTACGATCATGCCCACTGACAAAAGGAGGCCAGAGAGGATAAATGGCTCCCTACGTCCACCCAGTGAGTAGAGAGCTACCTTCAAATTCAGCCAGCCCTGTCCAACTGCAAAGGGCACTGTCTTGCCACGATGCCGCCAGGAGCAAGGAGACACACTCCGGTACCAACGGGAAGGCCCCTCTGCCAGGAAAGTCAGAACTTGCCTCTGCCGTCTCCACTCCTCCACCCATAGCCTTGAAGGTCATTTCTCCCATTGCTTTGTATTTTACCACTGGCCCAATCCAATTCCGGTGGCACGGGCCACCCCGGATGCAGGCCAGAGCCGGGCCACGCTCTGAGAGCAGAGATGAAAGGCAGTGCTGTACTGCACATGAGGTCCCAGCACCAAATGTCAACTGCTTTCATCAGGAAAGCCCCAAATTACCCGCTCTTACACACGGTCTTTCATCTCCGACAGGGCAAGCAGAGGCTGCTTATTAGAAAAGCTGCCTTGTCCACAATCGCCCTGACGGGGGCTGGACATCCAAGGCACAGGCCAGCGTTCCCCCCCTCGGAATCGTGGAGCTGGCTCGCGAAGGGGCGGCGGGGCTGTCGGAAACACGGGCCCCGCTCCGCCCGTGGCCGCAGGCCGCTGACTAACCAAACAGAGAGGAGTTCTGTCCCAGCCAGCCGCCACCACTGCAGGGGGAGGGCAGTGCCAACAGACGGCCGTCCCCAGAGCCGGCAGCAGGAGCGCTGTGCCCGCCGAGCCGCTGCTCCGCGCCTCCCACACACACAGCCTGCGGCCCCAGGAAGCGGAGGCTGGGGACCGCAAACATAAATGTACAGCAGGACTGGCCAGCCCCTCTATTTCTTCCTTCTCTCTTTTTCTCTCTCTTCTCCAGCAAAGCCAGCAATTGAGAGCTCCACATCACAGATTCCTGTGGCCACAAGGGGCCTCTTGAGGTCATCAACACCATTCTCCCACATCAAGACAAGCTGCCCTGAAGCTGTCGTGAAGGCAGGCCCTAGTCCTCAGTAGAGGGATCTTAGAGGGAGGCTGCCGGCCTGCCTTGCTGCTTTGAGCGTGGTCTGCGCCCCTCGGAATCATAGCACCCGTTACATCTGATTTTCCTATTTGATTCCAATATCTATGTCCCACTCGTGACTGTGAGCACTTAAGACTTCCCTGTATCCTGAGGACTTAGCATATTGCCTAGTCCGGAGGGGCTACCTAGTATATGGGGGGTATGCGTGGGTGGGTGGGTGGATGGGTTAATGGACAGGTGTGCTAACAGACAGGTGGGTCAATGGATGGGTGGGTGGGTGAGTGGGTGGGTCATGGATGGGTGGGTGGGACGGTAGAGGGGTGAGTGGGTGTGTCAACAGATGGGTGGGCCGATGGATGGGTGGATCAGTGGATAGGTGGATGAAAGTTCAGGCAGGAAAACGACAAAAGATGGTTACAATTAGGGGCTATCAAGCACACCCACTGTAGACTGCCAGAATCTTCAAATTTGGGGGCCAAAAGGAACTTGGGGATCCTCCAAGTGTCACTCCCCCCTCGTTTTGCAGATGTAAAAATGGAGACTCCCAGCACAGGTTGCCGTGTCCAGGGTCACATGACTGAGAGTGAGCAAATCCACAGTAACACCTACAGCTTTGGGCCCCCTCAATCGGAAAGAATAAATGGCAATCAACGGGCTGTCAGAACCAAAACGATGCTCACACCCCTGACTCGTACACAGAGAGGCACTGCCTCTTACCTCCAACCGGTAAAGCTTCAGCTACGTGCTCCCAAAACAGTGACAGGATCGAGGTGAAGGGGACACAGGGAAGAAGTGATGCGGGTCTTCCACCTCGATAAGACCAGCTTCTGGCGAGAGCCCGACAACTTCCCACCAGGAACGCCAGTCCTCCCACCTATGCCCTACATCACACGCCTCTACAGGTGAGTGGGAAACAAAGGGCATCCGCATCTTCCTCCATGATGTCTTCCTGCAATAATTCTCACTATGAAAGAACAAGCAGCCAAAATCCTAAACCAGAATGAAAGGTCCATCTCCAGCTTGGTTATGGGGAAGAGAGACAAGTCAGCCCACAACTGTTTCCTGACCGCCTCCTGGGCACTTGGTCCGGGGCAGAGCGCACACAGAGGAGAACGAGAAGTCTGAATCCCGGACCAAGCCCATAATTCAGGTCACGGACCACCTCCTGCTCCTTCAGGCTCCTGCTCGGGCAGCAAATCAATGCTGAGCACCAGTCACATGCCCTTCGGCTAGATTCTGGAGTTTGGGGCTGCTCTCTGCTGAGTATGCAGGGACACTGACCTTGACTCAAGGAGTGATCCTTACCCATTCATGTCCATATGGTGCTTTTCCATCCTTAAAGCCCAGACACAGATACAGTCGGTCCTCACAACCACCCCAGGGAAGACGCCTGCGTGTTCTCCCGCTCTCCTGCGACACATGTAGGGAAACGGAGGTGCTGCGGGTGTTAGAGACTCATCCATGATCACACAGCAGGACCGTGACTCAAACCTTCGTCTTCCGTTTTCTTTCAGCTACAGATCTTTGTCTCCTTGGGAAGGAGGTGAGCAGTGTGTGCTGGAAAAAGATCCCTGTAGGCGGGCGGCCAGAGTGGACCGGGTTTCAGAGGACTTGGGCATAAGGAAGGTTAAGGGGCAGGTGTCTCCCTAAGGACACAAAGCTGAGCTGCCTGGAGTCAAGGCAATGCACCCACGGGCTGAGCACAGTTCTGACGTGAGCTCGCTCGCTCGGAGGCAAAGCAAAGCCAAACAAAAGCCTTTTGTGTTGCCCAGGAAGAAAGTACAGAGAAGGGATCAGGTCAGACTCAGATAAGTCCATGGTCTACATCTCTCACTGCCTCTCTCAATGGTGTGCCCTGAGCCTCTATGTTCCCACCTGCAAAATCAAGTAACAGAGCCCATTCCATCTCTGTCGAATTCACCAGGGTCAAGAGTCCGACGTAAAGCGCATAAAGCACGTGTCCCACGTTTCCTCTTTTTACCCCCAGGGGGACTTGCCAGGTGTCTTCGTTTTATTTGAGGTGAGAGTCACAAAAAATAAAAGTTACCAGTTAATACACACAATTCAGTGGCATTTAGTACATCGGCGATGCCGCGTCACCACCTCTGTTGACTTCCAGAACATTTCCATCCCTCCAAAGTAACACCTCATCACCATGAAGCAGTTGTGCCCCATTGCCTCCCACCCCCATCAACTGCCAATCTGCATTCTGTCTTGATTCTGGATATTTCCTAAAAATGGAAGCACACAATGTGTGACCTTTCGCGCCCGGCTTTTTTCAATGTTTTTGAGGTTTATCCATATTGTGGCATGTATCAATACTTCCTTCCTCTGTACATATACACACATAAAGGAGTACGTGTCCCCAAGTGCAGTCGCCAGCTCACATGGCAATTCTACAGCTAACTTTGTGAGGAGCCCCCAGGCTGTTCTCCAAGTGGCCGTCACCCTGTTACACCCCCACCAGCAGTGCACAAGGGCTGAGACATCTCGACACCCTGGCCAGCACCTGTTATCTTCTGCTCTTTTGAAAGTATGATTACAGCCATCCCAGCAGGTATAAAGGGCTCAAGGCTGTGATTTATACCTTTCCCTAACAACTAATGAAGTTAGGCATCTTTTCATTTGCCGGCCATTTGCATACTTCCTCTGGAGAAAGGTATACTGAGGTCTGTTGCTCATTTTTGAACTGGCTTGTCTTTTTGTCGTCAAGGGCTCAGCTGTGTGGGGGCAAGGTGGTGGCAGATGCCCCTGTTGCCTCAAGACGAACGACCTGGTGGTGACACAGACCCCGGGGGCAAAGCCCAGCCCATCACTTGGAGAGGCCACAGGCTCCGGAGAACACCCTGTCCCGGGATGAGCATCCCAGGAGAGCAAAGTGTGGCTAAACTGGGCTGGGAAGTGGGACCTGTGAGCAAGTCGGAGGGGAGCTGAGAGAGGGAAACCCTCGAGATGACTCCACACCTTCCACTGGCCTGGAGCGGCTGAGCAGGCCATTTGGGGAATTAGTGGCCAGCTGGCTTCCATTTCCACAGCAGAGAGAGGGGAGGAAGTGTGCACAGCAGGTGAGCCGAAGGAAGTGCTTCCAGCTTTGTGAGGCCCCTGAACCTGGCCAAATCTGCCGGCACCTGGCACAGAACACAGACCACCCGGGGGGGAGGGGGGCAATCTACTCCACCCACGCGGTGAGCAGTGCCCCGATGGGGCCTCACACTTACCGGCTGCCATCCCTCACTGAAACACCATCTACACCCAAGAGGTGGGACTGGCCGCAGTCACACACGGCCCAGCATGAACCTTGATGCCCCAGGGCTTCCCAGCGCCAAAGGGCACACGCCAGGTCAAGCTCGGTGCATGAATTTTCTCATCACTGAGCTACAGAGGGAATCCTGGTCTGAACGCCAGGTACTGGGAGCAGACGTGAAGAGGAAGCCATGCCTGAGCCTGGGGGGTAAACCAGAGGAAAGCTCGCACACTCCAGGGACAGCTGCACAGAAAGGCCAGCTGGACAGCGTGATGTGAGCTGAGTCGGCAGAAGTCAGCAAGAAAGGGAGAAGATGTAAGAGTGACCCTATATTCGGAGTCAGCGGACCTGAGTTCAAGCCTAATGCCACAGTTTAGAACCTGTAGAATTCTGGAAAATTCCTTAACCACTCACAAGCCTTTCTTTCTCATCCATCACAATGGGAATCATCAAACTTCTCCACTAGGCCGGTGGTGAGATAACCAGGTGGTGGGGGAAGAGTCAGCTCCAGCTTCATGGAGCCATCACCCAGCAGAGTGCCCAACGTGAGCTCGGCAGCCTCCCCCTGTTCAAATCCCCGCCTGGCCACTTACTCACTGAGGGATCTCTGGCAGATGACTTAACTCCTTCGAGTCTTAGTTTGTTCATCTTTAAATTCGGGAGTGGTGATAACAGTACAGGCAATTGTATGGGTTACATGAGTTAACACATGTAAACCACTCGAGATGCCCAGGAAGTACCCCCAAAATTTAGCTAGCTATTACAATTAGACAACCTTCAGGAAAGCAAACAGTCCTTCCCCCTCAATCGTCTGCGTGGTGAATACAGATATCTGCACTGAGCTGAACGCCGGCTCCAAAGGCTCCCGCTGCAGGGACACATAATTTTTAAAAAGGGGGATCTGTTCACTCTTGAGGAAGTGAAGAGACAGCCCAAAGGCTCACCAACTAGGGGCATTCAGCCAGGTCTCCTCCAAAAGCCAGTCCTGCCCCTGCCCCCAGCCCCATCCTCCAACTGCTGGCACTGAGCCGCGCCCGTTCTTTCTCCATCATGAGACAAGCACCACCCAGAAACCTGCGGTGAGGTTCAGTTAAAACAGTTTATGGAAAGGAAAGCTGCTCCTTCTGTCTTCGCCTAAGATAAGCAAAGTCAGAGACTGGAAAGGAGCCTGGGCTTCACCTGCAATACTGACTCCTGGTCACAACACAGACACTCTCAACGTCACTGAGCATGGCAGAGCAGGACCAGCATGCTCTCAGACATAGCTGGTGTTCAGCTCTAGTTCTGTGGCTATGTCTTCGGGCAAGTTCCTGACCCCCCCTGGGCCTCAGTTTCCTCATCTGTATATCAGGGAATCCACAGGGGTTGTAGTGAGGCTAAGACATAAGGAGCCCCAGAGGGCGCCTGGCACACAGTCTCTTCCCAGATTCCAGCCCCACACTTCAGTGATCGCTCTCTAGAACTCCCACTCTGGGGCTAGGCCCTACAGAGCCGCAGCAAGGCCAGCAAGTTAAGGGCTGGGAGTGGGGGACCAGCGGCCACCAGGCTTTGTTGCGTGGGTCAGAGAAACCACGCTCAGGAACACTCCTGGCTGCAACTTTCCTGGTGAGAGCTCCCAACACAGACGTGCCTGGATCTACTCAAATGACACCAGCCAAGAAAGCACTGTCCAGAACAAAGGAACGTGGCTGTCAGCAAAAGGGAAAAGTTTCCAAGAGGAGCTGCGCAGATGCTGGAAACAGAAGGAGAGGTCACCTACTTCTGGGGTTCCTGCCTGTTCAGCCTCCCCTATGCCACCAATGGTTCCGAGCAGGAGGGAGAGGAGATGGTTGTCCAGGGTTCAGCCTACCCGACTCTGAGCGCAAGCCCTTGGGAGTGATGATCTGTGGGAGGCTGAAGGAAAGTTTGCACCCCTATCCCTTCCCAGAACCCTCAATGGTTAACAGCACAGGCTCTGGAGCTAGAATACCAGAGCGGCCACTTTTGGCTGTGTGACCTCAAACATTATACTCAACCTCTCTGATCCTCTGTTTTTCTTGTTTGTAAAATGGGGCCAATGACAGCACTGCATCTCCTCGGATGACTTCAGGAATTAAGTTATGTAACAGACGGCCAGGACTTAACCACTAGATGAATGTCGGCTATGATTACTAGCTACTAACCTAATTGTTACCGTCAGCAAGGCATTTAATTTCACTGATCTAACTCGCGCGGTTTTTGCTGTTGTCCATCTGATAGAGATTTCCCAGCAAATGAAGACAGTTCAGAAAAGAGGGAGGCATTCGCATTCTCTGCCAGATTCCTACGAGGTGGACCACTTCAGCTCAGGATTGCACACCTGCCCCACAGAATACAGGTTCTTATCCCCAGTTTGCAGATGTGGACACCAAAGCTCTGTGGCCCAGGAACCAGACGCAAGTCAATTCTTTCAGGAACAAAAACAAGCTTCAAAAGCATCCCCTCCTGGTGCACATTTTCATCACCAACCCCCCCAAGTTCACACACATCTGCTCCCAACCCCCACCATCCCAAGCCGCCTCTCCTGAGACGAGGGTGGAGCCTGCCTAATTAGGCACCCTGCCAACTGTTCTCCTGCCCTAATGTGGCAGAGCTGACCTCAGGGCAGGGGTGAGGATGACACGGTGTGCCTGGGCCCTCCCCTGCACCCCACCCCCGGCACCTGGGGGCTTACCCCTCACAGGCACAGCCTCTCCCCTGGCCTCATCAGAACTACCCCCCACTCGAGCGCTTGCAGACACACGCCCAATCTCAGCCACCGTGACCCCTGCGGCACCTCCAGGGCTGACATACAAACAGTCCTCCAAGAACAAGAACATGAGTGCCCTGCTTCTGTCTGGTTCCAAAAGCCTCAGGCCCAGCATTTTCCTCACGACCCTCCACTCCTGGAGGCTGGTCATTGCCTGCCAGAGGGGAGTCCTGGTTCCCTCTCCCGTCCCAGTGTGTCTGCAGGGGCTGCCCATGGTCTGGCTTTCCAACAGCCTCCGTGTCCCAGGACCCCCACATCCTGCACAGCACCACCATGCCCACTAAGGACTGCACTGACCTCCCCTCCAGCAGGGCCGCAGCAATTCTTAAAGCTGCCTCCCGTCCACTTAGCTTTTAAATGAAAAAGAGCCGCCCGCGGGTAAGCTTCCCACACATGCTAACTATTATGCATGTACTAGCTCACTAAAATAATCCCTAGATGTGAACACTAGCTTTACTCCCATCTGCAGCTAGGGAAACTGAGGCTCAGAGAAGTGCCTGGTCTAGGGTTACATGCTCATAAGTAACGAAGCCATGATTCAAACTCAGGCCTTCTCGCTCTGAGACACATCACTTGAAACACTGTATTAGACTGTTTTCCTGCTGTTTTACCCACTTTAGGGAGGGGCAGGTATGTCTTTCTAGTACCTACCCTGAGAACACAGCAGACTTCCATATACACTCACTGATTATCTGAACGAGAAATAGCAGCTGATCTATGAGGGAGGAAAGTGGCCTGTGTGACCCCATCCCCTTTAATTCAGACAAGTCTCAACTCTCTCAAGAGTTCATCCAGCTACAAACATGGGCTGGCCCCACAGTAAGGGCGCTGAAATACAACGTGAGCCCAAACCTGGTCCTCCCACCACACAAGCCTCCAGGCTCATGGGAGAGACAGACTCATAGGGCGGGAGCACGCTGGAGCAAACAGCAGGTAAGCACCTGTGAGCAAGGGGGATAAGGCAACCAGGCCTGCAGGGCAGCCAGACGAGGCCACGTCTAAAGCCAAGGTCAGTGGGGACTGAGAGAGGCAGAAAGCACCCATCAGAACATCAGTCCCCTCTCCCCACTAATGATGGGCGTGCTTCACCTCCTTGTGACAGTAGCCACACTGCCACACGCCCGGGTCCAGACACCGTGGGTGACTCTTCCATCCAGGGAAGCACGCCAGGAAGCTGACCGTCCCGAGTGATCCAATCTCAAGGTCACAGATGATGGGAGTGTTGAACCAGAGGTCCCCCCGGGGGTTGAGAATCAGCTGTGGAGCCCCGAAGATGAAAGGAACACCAGTGCGTGCATGAGTCCCCGGGCCCGACACTGTGAACACCGACAATCCCCGGAACACGAGGCCGGGGATGCCTGGAGACGAGCTCGCATAAAGACCGAAGCTGGGTTATACTTCCTGGAGTCGTACCACATGTCGCCTCCACAAATGACCCAGAAAAAGGAAGAAAAAAGGCAAATTCCAGAAAGATGAGGCAGCCACAAAATGAAGATAGAGAACAGCATGAATGATGCGTGATGGAATTTCCTCCTGAGTCACTGGAAGGCACAGGAACCCAACTCCGGGTTGAGGGAGGCCACTCATGCCACGTGAATCGGCCCCTTGTTCTCTGGTTGAGGAGAAAGTCAAACCAGGAGAAGCTGGGTGTGGAAAGTGCACACTCCTGTCCTGTTCTTCCTTTCCCTCAGCCCCTGCCCCTTCCCCACCCCAAGCCCC
>NC_048226.1:91102110-91125238 GCF_002007445.2 Ailuropoda melanoleuca | reverse complement strand
AATCTCTGGCTGGGAAGACCCCACATCCACCATCCCTAGAGGGGTAACTAAGAAAACAGGGTCCTTTAAAATGCTGAGGACGTCATAGAAAAATATAAAGATTTCACATTTCTCTTTCTGCAGCCCGGGCTTACTGACCCAAATCTGGTCATTTGAGCCTCCACAAGTCCATCCACAGTGCGGTCTGGACTGTCTGTAGTAGGACTTTTCCTGCCCACCAGCCCTGCCTGCCCCACCCCCCTTCTTCCTGATGGCCACCAGGCCCATGTCCACCCAGCAAACCAATAGCGCTGGGGTGTACTTCCTGTCATCACCACCACCACCCCAAAGCGGGGTGACTTCTGGAGTCCCTTCAGGAGAAACGGAATTGTAAATATAGCAGGCTAGTGCCCGCTCCATCAGGTGCGAAGATCCAGCCTCCCGTAGGGCCCCCTCCATCCATCTGGGACCAGAGTCCTGGCATCTCACATGATAGGTTGTGACGTTTCTGGGGTAGGGAGCAGGCAGCCTGGGGAATGTGGTCAGGAGTCCCAGGGAAGCTTGGAATCCCAGCTTCAGCCTCACTAGCTGGGTGCCCGAACCCATCTGAGCCTCTGTTTTCACACCAGTGAGGTGAGAGTCACACAGCCTTTACCTCTTGGGGTTGCTGGAAGGTTGATTTAAATCTTGGCACATAAAAGCCATTCAATAAAGGGTAACTAATAAACGAGCGCCGCGCCACCAATGCCTACACATCCACACCCCCTAGGACCCTACGCCCAAGACCTTACCACCGCACAAAACGGATGGGAATAAGACTCAAACCTTAGACCATGGAAGCATCAGGAGAACCCTCACTTCTCCGGGCAGCAAAACGGTTTCCCCTTTTACCTGCTGATGCCCCTCTCATCCCAACACCTGGGAACCAAGACATCAGAAGTGTCCCTGAGCCCTGTCTCACCCGGTCATCACACCAAAGGGGTACAGCCTGCCCCACCCAAACCTGAATTCCCCTTTTACCTCTGTTGCTATCTAAACATTATATATCCTCAGGGAGATGCGAAATGGTCAGTGCTTTCTGAACCCAAAATGCAATGTCAACTGGGAACCTCAAAGCCATCAGGAGGAGTTTATTTTGGTGTAAGCAGAGAGCTGATGAAACCCCCGGGAAGGGCTTCACTCAGCCTGCAGGCAGCAGCCAGCCAGTGTCCTCCTGTCCTGCTCTGGCTCTCAAGGGTTTTTGCAAGAACTCCGTAACACAAGGTCCATCCACGAAGGCAGGGCCGTGGCACTGCTGCTTCTATGTCCTGATTCTGGCCCTGCCCTCCGTGCCAACCTCGTTTCCTTCCAGAATTCACTCCATTGAACAAGTAGTGAGTTGGTGCTGATACCAGGCACTGCCGACCCGACACAGGGCTGCAGCGGCGAGCAACACTTGAAGAGCTCCCCGGCTCACAGCGAGACGCCCTGGCAAGCAGAGGGTCCCAACTAGATGCAGCAAGGCTACCCCTGACAAGGCAGAAAGTGTGCGTCCCCGGGCAGCATGTCCCTGGGGACACTCACACATGCACCTGGAGATGTGTGCAAGGAAGCTGCCCCCAGCACCGTTCACAGTAGCAAAAACCTGGAAAGGACCCAAAATCCAGCAGGAGCAGCATGAAGGAACAAACAGCAGCAGCATCCACACAGAACAGAGTGAAAAGAGCAAACTCCAGTCTCCCCGTAGCTACACGATGCCACCGGTGTCTGTAAATACCTGAACCGGGGCTAGAAAAGGTCTCCAAATAGATCTGTAAGAAAAGAGTGAGCCGTGACCGACTGCAGCCCACGTTCAGGAGAGTGGCACTTCTGAGAAGGGAAGGAACCGGGACGGGAGAAGAGAGTCCACAGGCTTCCACTGTATCTCTAACTTGTTCACATTTCTTCAGAAGCAATGAGCCAAAGCACACACGCCACCTCATTTAAGCCCGCTTAATCCTGGGGTAGGAAGGGGGGGAGTCTGTTAAAAGACCCTCTGCGGCTTCTTGTTTTGTGTCTCAGCTCTGGACGTCATGCAAAGAAACCACCCCCAAACTGAGCAGATGCTAGACCTGGCAAGTCAGTCCGAAGGATGCGGGAAGCAGGAGAGCAGAGCGGGCAGCGCTCACAGGGTGCCCCGTATTGCAGCACGGTTTCCGAGGGACGCAGGGCTGCCCGCATCCCTCACTCACCTCTCGTGCTACCTGGCCTTAACCCTGAGGAACGTGCTTGAACCCAGCCCCGGTGCCACCTCAGACTCCACTGCCAAGACATCAGGCTCCGCCATCGCACTGTCCAACAACAGCCACGCCGGCCAGCTCTCAGGCACTTTCCCGGAGGTGACTCTTGGTCCTTTCAGCAAGCACATGAGGGACAGGAGGCATGGACCACCACCTCATCGAAAGATAAGGAGCCGGAGCCTCAGAGAACTCCCTGGAACCGCCTGGGCTACTCGACAGCTGGAAAAAAGGCACCTAACTCGCAAGCCTGACTTAAGTTCGGTGTTTACTATACGTCAGGGTCAGAGGCCTGAACCTGCCTTCAGCTCAGGTCATGATCCCAGAGTCCTGAGACGCAGAACTCGCCAGACTTCCCATCTCAGGTCATGTAATGTTCACAAGAACCAGCTCCAAGTAGGAGGAAACTAAGGTCCAGAAAGACCAAGTGTCCCACCCAAGGTCACACAGCCAGGAAGCCCCAGGACATACGCCATCCCTGACTTCCTAACGTTCCCCAACAGCCTCCCTAGAGCATTTCTCCATCAGGAAAGTTCTTTTTACTATGAGCATCATCAGATCCTCTGAAAATGCGACACAGTTTCCGGGCCCCTGGGTGAGCAGAAAGCTGGGAGCTTGTCCTGGCTAATGTTTGTTTGTTTATGTCTCCTGCTAAACCCTGTCCCTACTTCTGAGTGACTCAGAGAGCTCACCAGAGCAGCTGCTCTGGTTGGGGCCAGATAAGCCTCCATGGGGGAGGGAAGGGTCAGGGCAGTTCCTGGTAATCAGGTAGAGCCCACCCCCTCTCCCCAGAACCCCCACCCCCTGGGGAGTCCTAGATGGCAGCAGATAGGGCGGACAGATAGATGAGAGGGAAAGACCCCCTCCCCCAGCCACTGTCCTGCAAAACCAGCTATCAGCACAGCCAGCAATTTGGTCAGACAAAGAAAGGAGACAAAACCTCACCAGCCCCCACCAGCAGAGGAAATAACCCACTTCCCAGAGAGCAGCCAGCGGGGACTGGAGCAGCGGCTCACAGCCAAAGCCACGCAGCACCTGGTAGGTCGGCCACGGCCACCCTGAGCCCCAGGGCTGCAGACACAGACCGTGCTCACCACAGCTGCCCAGACGAGCCCCAGCCAATGGGGCCCATCAACGACAGCAATTTCCCTGCCCGGCTCTGGGCTCCAAAGCCTTTCCCCTGAAGTTTCCATTAGCCGGAAATGGAGAATGCATCTGGAAACTGTATCAGTCAACAAGAGCCTGCCCTCTTTATCCTATCCCACTCGTCCTAACTGAATACACTTCTTAGGTCCTAAAGTCAGAATAATGGGAAAAGGTTTCTTTTTTTTTTTTTTTAAAGGCACCCGACTCAGGGTGCCTAGGTGGCTCAGGCGGTTAAGCATCTGCCTTCAGCTCAGGTCATGATCCCAGGGTCCTGAGATCGAGTCCTGCATCAGGCTCCTTGCTGGGCAGGGAGCCTGCTTCTCCCCCTGCCTGCCGTTCCCCCTGTTTGTGCTATCTCCCTTCATCAAATAAATAAAATCTTTTTAAAAAATAAATAAAATAAAATAAAATAAATTAATAAAGGCACTTGGGTCTTCTTCCAAATTTCTCACACAGCCTCTTAGTCCCCCCCACCGTTATAGCCGAGAATGATCCCCCCAACTTTTTCAAATATGCTCTCCTCCCATCATGCATGGCCTGCTTTGCCCACCCTGGTAGCTCCCAATGCCCTTCTCAGGTTAACTAGGCACCAGAGAGAAGAGACTCAAAGTCACCCACCTGGCCCAGACCCCCAGGGGCCAAGGCCAAGTCCTGCCCCACTGCGTGAGAGCTGTTTTATGCAGTTGCTGTAATCCTTTGATTGCCTTCAAACTCGCTCAAGGATAACAGGGGGTTGGAGAAAGGGTGGGAGGTCAAGCAGAGACCCTTCTGGAATCCGCTCCCTTCATTAACTTCGGAATTCCTCAGGCCAGTGTTTTCTCAACCCTTCTTACCCTGAACACTCACCCAGGAGAAGGGGGCTGAAATCCCCACATCCACAGGCTCCAGCTTGAAAAGCCAGGACTCGGTTTTCCGAGTCCTGGGATAAGGGAGAGGTGAGGCCAGCAGCCAGAAGGCCCTCACGGGGAGGAACGAACATTTAGAGAGTAAATACTAGCTGATCACAATAAGGTAAGAAGTAGAGATTCAGCAGTCTCATGGTCCCCACTCTGCAGATAAAGAAAGTGAGGTTCAGAGAGCTTCAGGAACTAGAGCAAGGTCACACAGCTATGGAACGGCAAAGCTTCAAAACCCGGTTGTGTTTTGCTCTAAAGACCACATTCTTCCAGTAATTGCAGGTATCACTCTAAGAGGGCAAGGATCTCATCTGACACTCCCACTCCCACCGAGAGGTGGGATGCTGAGTAGTGGAGCCGAGGCAGGCCAAGGCAGGCTGCTGAAATTAGCATTAAGGCCTGTGTGTAATTCAGGAACTGGGCACTGCATCTGACACCGAAAACACTCTAAGCTGACCTCCCTGCACCACTGCTGAGATGACCCCTTGCTAATGGAGTAACCCCTGCCAAAATACATGTGCCCTGAGATTCCATTATGAATCAACAGCAGAGGCCGAGACACAGTACGGCCTCGATAAATGTTTGCCGAAGACATGGTAAAAGAACTAGCAATGTCAAGGTCTTCTGTATTTTCCATATAATCCCAATGAAAGCACTGTCCGTACACCGTTTAACAAGCTTCATATAAAGACCACATCTTGGGGCGTCTGGCTGGCTCAGTCGGTACAGCACAAAGCTCTGGATCTCCAGGTTCTCAGTCCAACACGCTGGGTGTAGAGAGTACTTAAAAATAAAATCTTAAAAAAAAAAAAAAAGACTATATCTTGTAACAAATTTTTCTCAGTGTTTACAATCCAGAAGTTGTTCTTTTTCAATGACAAACAGGTTTCCCTCATTTAGACCAAGGGGCAAACTACAGCCTATGGGCCTACGGCCAGTTCTTATAAATAAAGTTTTATTGGCACACAGCCATGCCTGTTCATTTAACTACTGGCTATGCCTGCTTTCTGGACACAAAGGCAGAACTGACTAGTGGTGACAGAACTGTGTGTCCTACAAAGCCAAAAATATTTACTACCTAGGCCTACACAGAAAAGTCTGCCAACCCCTGACGTACATAGACAGATACAACCCACCCAGCGTGTCGTGCTAACGAGGAAGTCAGAGCAAAATTTAATGTTAAATTTTACTAACTCATTCATCTTCGATGCTCCTTATTTCTATATGCCTACAGGTTTTGATCTTCCAACTCCATTTCTGCATTTTATTTAAAAATAGCTGGTATTCCCTGAGAGCTTATTACGTGTCAGGTACTGAATTAAGCCCTCCAGTATGTTCCCTTATGTAATTCTCACAATGAACCCATGGGGTAGGTAATATTATCCCCTATTTACCGAGCAGGAACGAGTGAAAAAAATGAGTGAATGAGTCACCAATTGACTTCACAGGAGGAATATTTACTATTTCATAATTCAACGTCAGACAGTAATAGAGGAGGTGATTGGAAAACTTTGGGTGCTCAATAAATATAATGAGTTGCCCGTGCCTCAATCGGGGGCCACCTTCAATTTGAGCAGAATAATGGGATTATAAACAGCTATCGTTCTGAGATTCTTTTTGTTTTCCATCTAGCTTCGGACTGAGCTGTGTAGTCCCTTCGTCGTGCACCTTCTGGATTTAGGGACGAACACGGTGAACTGTGGCACACACACGTTCTGACACGAAGCAGAGTGCAGACGCGCTCAGGTCAGGGGCAGAGAGGCACCGACTCCGGGGATGTGGCCAGAGCCATGCGGCCGAAGGAGCACAACTACAGAGAGGACTGCACTCCAGATTTTGCCCTCTTCAAGAGGACTGTCTGTGTTTACTTGCTGCTACCTCAATATTTTTGCAAAATTTGCATTTTTTTAACTCAAATATGTAAGCCCTATGCCGTGATAACTGCAAAATACCAGGTCTCCTGTGTCGATTGTGATCTTTTTCTAATTTAAGAGAAGGTAAATATAAAACAATTATTTTTTTTTTAAGTCAGCCTGCCCCTCAATAACCTCAAAGCATCTTGCACACCTCTCCACACACTCTGAGAACCACTGGCCAGCAGGTGAAGGCAGGTTGAAGGCTGACAGACTGGAGCGCACGGACCAGCTTCTCTCTCTCTCCAGAGGTAAGTGATGAGTTGGGAAGCTTCCTGGATCTCTCTGAGCCTCAGTTTCTTCATATAGAAAAGGGGCACCACACCCACGTCGCCGGATTGGAAGGTTAACCAGGCACATTTCCAGGCATTAATAAACACCAGCCATGAAGCAATCTCATGGCTGTTCATTGAGAAGCCTGGGCTCCAGACTCAGCCTGGAGAATGAGCCAAAGTCCCTCCCTCAGCTGGGCCTGTGCAGACTCCACGGGACCCGGGCACCCATGTCGGGGAACAAATCCAGGGCAATAAGGCATCTCTACGAACACTGGCTTGGGGTATCTGTGTCAGTGGGAGGGCAGCACTGCACCCCCAGCCCCGGGATGTGCTGTCAATCACCACAGGGGCCCAGCAAAAATAAGCAAATACATAAATAGAGGGTCAGGCCCGCTCTAGCAGCAGTCTGGGTAACAGAGCTCAAAGAGCACTGGGCTCCTCCCAGCAGCTAAAGATGGACTTGTGAGATAAGGAGAGGAGGCCAAGCTCATGTGCTCTACGCAGAAATGCAAACTGCCCACGCAGCCCCAAAGGGGGACCTGGTGGGGCCGCCGCGGACGCAGGAAATAGCACCAGCGGCACCAGTGGCACCACCAGGCCCAGCACCAGGACAGGCACCAGCACCACTGCCCACCAGCTACCTGCTAAGTACAGGGGCCCCGTGGCTAGTATGCCCAGCAACAACCCGGTCTACACCTGGCATCCCAGAGCCAAGTGTTGGCGTGCTGTTTCACCTGCAAGTGTCCAGACTTAGTAAACGGTTTCCCTACCAGTAACGGGTATGAAGGCCCAGAGAAGAGAGGTAACCTGCCCGAGATCACACCGTGCTCCCGGCAGGGAAGCCCGGTGGCTTTGGCTTCCTAGAAAACGGTTCAGTTCCTGCCCTGTGCTCGGGGGAGACCTATTCTGCCTTTCTGTGCTCCAGTTATGTCGAGAGGAAAACATCAGACCAACCGTTTACCCAGGTCTGTTCTGGGCTTGGAATGGAACATACCGGTATCTGCCACACACCCTGCACGGAGTGGCTTAAGAAATGGTGCTCATGGGGCGCCTGGGTGGCACAGCGGTTGAGCGTCTGCCTTCGGCTCAGGGTGTGATCCCGACGTTCTGGGATTGAGCCCCACATCAGGCTCCTCCACTATGAGCCTGCTTCTTCCTCTCCCACTCCCCCTGCTTGTGTTCCCTCTTCTCACTCTGTCTCTATCTCTGTCAAATAAATAAATAAAATCTTTGGGGGAAAAAAAAAAAAGAAATGGTGCTTATTTCTCCGTCCACGTCCACGGGGCACAACCCTGCAGGTGTGGGGCAAGGACTCGGCAGCCAGCGAGGAGGGCCCAGCGGGGTCTCACTCCTCCCCAACACCATTCTGCGTCTTCTGAAGCAGAGCCCACCCTAGTCCCCTGGGAGACGCAGGAGATAACCCAGACCACCACCATGGGCTTGTTCTGGGGAGCAACTGATAAAAAGAGAAGCGGGGCTCTGGGTCATGTGATAAGTGGGGGCTCAGCAGCCACAGTGGGAGGGTAGGGATGAAGAGCAAGAAGAGGTGCAAGAGGCCTGGGGGCAGTGCTGCACCTTGGTCCTCCCAACTCACTCTTCTAGCTGAGGCTCTCAGGCCCCCAGGACCGTCCTGCTCACCAGTGCAAGCCCAGCCACGCCTCCCCATCCTCACGGTGCTCCCGGAACCCCAACAGCCCCCTCCTCGGACAATCCCCCCACCCCGCCCTGCTTGGCCGTGGGACGGTGAGCATCGCACCCATCACAGGGGGCACCCAAGGGCACAGGAGGGGCTGAACCGCAATCCCAGCCCCACCTCGTCCTGCCTCCTCCACAAAGGAGGGAGTTCTTACTGAAAGTCTGTCTCTCCTGGAGGACAAAGAGGGCACCCGGTTCTGCGGAGCCCAAGAGCACTCCTCAGCAGGCAGTGTTGCACACAAACACACACGCATGGGCACACACACGCACACACCCTCTTAAAGACCTCGAAGGAGAAGTCTTTACCCTGCAGCCAAATGGGCATGATTCAGCATAAAACACCGGGCAGCTCCTGGGTTCCTCCTCAGTGTTCTCTTGGATAAGGAACCTCGGGCGAATTACGTGGCCCCACGAAACCTCCCAGTTCTCGGCTGTACAATGGACACACCACTGCCCCCCAGCAGGACTGCTGGCTGATGAAGTTATACAGATGTTCAAAAAGAGAGCGTTTTCCTTCTGTCTGTCCTTTTCAGGAACACCGAAATAAAACCACTGAGAGTCACTCTGCGATCTGATCAAGTGAGATACGATATATGCCTACAGGGCAAGACGAACTGTTTCCTGACCTCAGAGGGACGGCTCTCCAGGGTGGGGGAGAAAGACACGAGATCAAGCCACACATCACAACACACCTGGGCGCTCTGATTGAGAACAGTGGGGAGTGACCAGAGGGACATTATTTCCACTAGGAGATCAGGGAAAGCCTCGCTGAGAAGTGCCACTGGCCATGAGTGGAACCAGGAACTCGATCAGAATCAAACCCCAGGCCCCACCTCACTGTGGTCTTGGCACCCACGTGCCAGCTGGTCCCAGGTGACCTGCACTGGGACACTGGAGGTTTAAGCTGCCATTTTCCCATGGGGAGCCCAACGCTAAGGCAACACCCCTCCGAGCCACCAACGTCATAGCTGCCAAGTAAGGACCAGGGCGGTGGGGGTCAGGGGGGCCAGTCCTTCTGCTTGCCAAATGCAGAAACGCCATTGGCCTTTGTGGCCAGGTTCAAGTATGGCTGCTCCCTCCCTCATGCAGACACAAGGCTCCTTTCCCCTGCCTGCTACTGCCTTGCCACTCGGCTTTCCCATGGGCTCCAGGGACTGTGATCTTTGATCGGCTGTCCACGCCAACCAGCAGTACCCAGTGTGAAGTCCAGCACGGCCCGCCTGGCTTCTGGTTCCAGGCCCACACAATACCCACCCTCCCCAGAAGCCTTCCCCCGACCCACAGTGACCCTACCATGTGCGGAGGGTCTGCTGTGTGCCAAGCACGAGCATCTAGGTTGTGGCCCTAGACATCAACCCTGCCAAGGATGATGACACATCACCTCTACTGAAGACAGAAAGGGAAAGGCGTCCAGCAGTCACTCGGCCTGAGTCACACAGCAGGTACGGATCAGAGATCCCAACCCAGGCCTTCTGGCTCCACGGGCAGCCTGAGAAAGCTCAACAATGTGTTTCTCGCTCTAAGCACAGACCCATGCATACTTTCCCTATTTACTCTCAATGTCTTAATACATTCACAATCACGCCTTGATGCCCTTTCTGCGGCAGGAGACACTATGCTCTGTCTTCAAACCCACTCCACGATGAAGAGGCCCCAGCCTTCAAGGCACTTGCAGTCCGGTGCCCGGAGACTGGCCCACGAGCCAGGCAGTCAGGGAAGGTGGATGGGCATGATGACGCACGTCAGCCCAGGGAACCGGGCTGGCTCCTGGGAAGCTCCTTTCAATTTCCATCTGTCTCCCCCAGGCACCCAGCCCCCGAGCAGACACACGGAGGGAGGTCAGTAGATGCCATCTCCCCTGGAGAACCGGAGCTGACACCGTGACTTCTCTCCCCCCAGCCAGGCCAGCGTCACCAAAAGCCCAGGTGAGCCAACAGAACACGCAGGAGCAGTGTGCACGAGGAGGAGACGGGCCTTACATTTCACAGGGCACCCTCGGTGAGGCTGGCAGCCACCCAACCAATCACTCATGCGGAGATAAAGGCAGAGAACTCAGCCGTCACAGGAAGCCGCGGTCCTCCGTCCCCCACGGGCGTCCAGGCTGCAGGGATCCGCCAGGTACGCAGCCAGGGCCTTCCTTAAAACTGCCGTTAGCATCCAAACGTGTGCCGCGTGCACATGACTGCAGAGAACGCTTCCTCCACCGTCATTCCCCAGGCTGCTGAGTATCACTGTAAATCCATAAGGTTCCGGAAATCCTTGAACGCAGCTCCAGGCAACTGACCAGGCACAGCCATCATAAGGGGCAACTTTTTCATTCCTCTCTGTCAAAAGGTCAGGCCTGGGGATGGGAAGAAGAAAAATCAATCTCGTTACAATCATGGACCCGGAACAGCAGTTGTGTTATTCTTCCTTCCTTATATTTGACCCTAATATACCTAGAGGGGAACTCACTAAAAATAATGCCCGGTGGCTCTGATACCCAAACAGAGGTGAGGCAGGAAATCAGGGGGTCTTCAGGGGAGTGTCACTTCACACAGGCACCAAAGACCTCTCAGATCCAGAACTTCCTACTGCTTGGGGCTCCCCACAACTACCCTGAGATATATGTCCATTATAAAGATGAGGAGAAAAGGATCAAGAAGGGTAGGCGGCTAGCTTAGGGAGTCAGTAGTTAAGCCAGGCCTGGCACACAGCCCTGAGCTCTTCTGCAGGGCTGAGAGGTCCTGGCAGTGAGCTGAGGGGTTTGGGGTCAGCTGGCAGGAAGTAGTTCTTTGTTTTGTTTCTTTTTAAAGACAACCACAAAGCTCTGGCATCACTCCAGGCCTCGTCCTGCACCGTGAGCGTCTTCGGGGCAGGGCCTGGGGCCTTCTCCTGCTTGTATTCATGTATGCAGCAGTCAGCGAGCACCTGCTAGGTACCCAGGGCTGTTCTAGCAATGCAGGGACACTTCTGCCTCCCCAGCACAGCGTACTTAATTATTCTCAAGATAACTGAAGAAACACATGGGTGCGTGATGCAGAGGGCCTGAGGCTCAACAGTTACCACCCACCCAAAGATAAGAACAACTGCCCAGTATGGACGGCCTATCGCTCACCCTGCTGAAAGCTCTGGCCCACCACCTGATACAATCCCCCAACCACCCTGGGACTCCTGCCTCTATTTCCCAGATAAGGAAACACAGGCACAGACGGCTGCCTCGCTCCAAACCGGTAAGAGTGGAGCCTGAATCCGGGGCCGGTGTGTCTCCCAATTCTGTGGGGCGAGTGACGATGCCTACCCAGAGTGACTGTAGCTAAAACTTACTACCAGGCATTTCGTGGGCATAACAATCCTCATTGAATCCTGTAACAACCTTATAGGTTATAGACTATTCTTACCCAATTTGAGGGATGAGACACCAGCGGCCCAGAAAGGTTAAGCAAATTGCCCAAGGTCACACAGCTGGAAAACATCACACATCAGAGATTTGAAGTCAGGCAACCTGGCTCCAAAGCCCATGAGCTTGACCATTGCAGCAACGGCCATCAAGAGCCCCTGTGCTGTTCCTGCAGTAACTTCAAATCCTTAGTGGCACAGAGCAACACAGATTCATTATCTTACAATTGTGGAGGTCAGAAGTCTAACAGGGGCCTCATCAAGGTAAAATCAAGGGGGTTGGCAGAGCTGTTTCTTCTCAGAGAAATCCGCTTCCTTGCCTTTCCTACCTTCCAGTGGTGGCTCCTTGATACCTCCGCTTATGGCTCCCTGCCTCCATCTTCAAATACAGCAACACGGCATCTCTCTGACCCTGCTTCTGCTGGTATACCTCCTTCTCTGACTCTTCAGCCTCCATCCTCCACTTTCAAGGACCCCTGTGATTACACTGGGCCCACACAGATGACCCAAGATAACCCTCCATCTCATGGTCCTGAGCTTCAATCTTATCTACAACACCCCCTCTTGACATTATGTAAGGCAACATATTCACAGGGTCCCGGGGACCAGGGCATGGACATCTCTTGGGGGGCCATTGTTTGTAGCAACCGCGCCAACATCCGTCCTCTGTTTAATGCATTCTTCAGTGGCCAGGGAGTCGCAGGGTGAGCTCCCTTTGTCCCATTTAAACCCACCTGACATAGCTTTTAGACCCCAGAGAAAGGTGGGTTCAAAAGGAAGTTTAAGAACCTAACTATCAGCCCCTAAGAGAGAAATATAGGGTAGTGGTTAAAATATCAACGTTTGCAAACGAAGAAATTCACTTGGGGAAAATGGTTTTAACCCTTAGTTTTCTCATCGGTAAAATGGGGGTGAATCACACCTACCTACTTCTTAGACCTAGGAGAATGGCAGGAAGTAATCACCATGAAGTGTCTGTGGCTGGGCATATATTAAGAGCTCAATTAGCCACTGTTTCATGCTGCAAAGGGATGAGGCCTCTGAGAGTCAAGTACAGCCTGTCCCGGGGTTCCTCACCAGCACTGGGAGCCGCGGTCCGGGGCAGCAGCCAGGAGCGGCAGGGCACCAGAATGTCAGCCCAGAGTCCTGCTGGCCAAGAGGGGCTGCTTCCAGCAGGAGGGGGCAGTGACTTGCGGAACCAGCCCCAGTCACTGGCAGGGGGAAAGGAGGAGGGACACGGTCTGTTAAATATTGGCCAAGGCCCACGGGCAACGCTGGAGCCACGTCTGTTCTGTTGGGGTCTGGTACATTAAAGCTCTGTCACCTGGGGAAGAATTATTACACGGTCTGCTGGGTATCATTGCGGTAAAGCAGTGGGACCCCCCTGCCCCACGAGAAGGTGGCCCCACCACGGGCTTCCCCCGCAGGAATTCGGGGTGCTACCCTGCATAGCCTGTCCTGGCATTCCGCAGTAACACTTCCCTCTCGGGGAGCATTTTCACTTCCTCTGCTACGTGATTCCTTCCTAGGCTTTTCCTAACAGACTGGCCAAAATAAAAAAAGACAGTCAATACCCAGGACTGGCTTCTTAGGTGGCACTGGACTTGTCACACAAGCTGGGGACAGACGACGGGAAGAAACACCAGCGACCACGTTGGGAAACTGGCATCAGCCACTAAAACTGAATAGATACACACCGAGTTCCGCGCCTATGTGTAAGCGCACAGAAAAGTGTACCTGTTCACCGAAAGGTAGGTCTTGGGATGCTCGTGGCAGCACTGTTCACAACAACCCAACCCCGCAAACTAGGCAAATGCCCATCAGCAGTAGAAGGGCCTTTAAAAACACAGGCAGGGGCGCCTGGGTAGCTCAGTCAGTTGAGCGTCCGACTCTTGGTTTTGGCTCAGGTCGTGATCTCGGGTCCTGGGACTAAGCCTCGTGTCGAGCTCCCCGCTCAGCAGGGAGTCTTCTCGTCTCCCTCTCCTCTCTGCTCGCTCTCTCTCAAATGAATAAATAATTCTTTGTTTAAAAGACTTTATTGAGGCGCCTGGGTGGCACAGCGGTTAAGCGTCTGCCTTCAGCTCAGGGCATGATCCCGGCGTTGAGGGATCAAGCCCCACATCAGGCTCCTCCGCTGTGAGCCTGCTTCTTCCTCTCCCACTCCCCCTGCTTGTGTTCCCTCTCTCGCTGGCTGTCTCTATCTCTGTCAAATAAATAAAATAAAATCATTTAAAAAAATAAAATAAAATAAATAAATAAAAGACTTTATTGATTGATTTGAGAGAGAGAACAAGAGAGAAAGAGAGAGAGGGAGCACGAACAGGTGGAGGGTCGAAGAAGCAGGCTCCACGCTGCACAGGGAGCCTGACACCGGGCTCGATCCCAGGACACTGAGGTCATGACCTGACCGAAGGCAGACGCCTAACTCACTGAGCCACCCAGGTGCCCCAATAAAAAAAATCTTTTTAAAAAAATAAAAAGTAAACACATAAGCAGGTTAAACAAATCTGTGCTGTGAGAAGGCAAGACATGGCGATCCTGAGTGAGGTGGAAGGGACAGCTGGGGACCAGAAGGTGTCAGGTGCGGCTCCTGATACGCTCGTGACCTTCCATTCACACAGGTGCTGGCTACACATCCATGTGCCATCTGTGAACACTTACCAAGCTGCCCACATACTTAGGATATACGGATTTTCTAGTGCATGTCCCACCCTCAATGAAAAGTTAGCTGACGTTTTTTTCATCTGTCCTGTGAACGTACGCTGCTGGCATGCTGCAGACTCGGGAGCAACCCTCGAGGCCTGGGAATCGGCACCTGCCAGCTTTCCCTTCCCCTCCGTACTTTCACAGCCCACTGCCTTCCAGCTGACCCTGTCCCCAGAGGGCAGAGAGGGGAACAGTCTGTAAATAAACGTGTTCTGGCCTGGTGGCGCGGAATCCCGCTTGGAATTGCCCTACAGGAAAATACAGTCCCCGGCCCCATTCTCTAGGCTGAGTCTCTCTCTCCTCTGCCTCCCGGGCTGCCTGGCCCGAACAGGTCATTTCCTTCTTGACCCTCCCTAGTTCCACCAGCTGGCCCCCTGCAGTGGGCATTTTGAAGAAAAACAGAAACAGGCCACCACTATTTCCTACCCAACACCTGAGACAGCACGTTTGTACACCAGCAACCCTTAAATACGGGATGCACGGAGGGATGCTCTGGTAACCGGAAGATTCCAGGTGTCCTAGGTTGGCCCAGAGCAGTGAATGGGGTCCAGGGCACGGACTGCACAAAGCAGGGTCCGCTAGCCTCTGGCACCCGCCCGTGAGAGCAGCACGGTCTGCAGTGGAAGCCAGAGGGAGAATCTCCCAGGTGTGCCTGGCTATGTACTGTCCCCTCTCTGCTGCTCAGTGTCCTGGACTCCGTGGGTGTGGGCACGCATGAGCGTGCGTGTGGTCCCTCTCTCTCTCTCTCTCCTCCCCCTGCTCTTGCAAGAGCCATCAGTCCTATTGTCCATCTCACTGCGAGCGAGCATGCATCAGCAGACGGTGACCACAGCACCCGTGGACACCAGCTGCGGGGCACCACATGGGCCATCAGGGAGGACAGAGCAGTGAGGGTCCGGCGGGCCAGCTCTCACACTCTGAGTGTGCCCCCCCGCCCCCGCTCTCTCAGGTTTGGGAGGCAGGATTTCGTCCACGCTGATGGCACAGAAGACGTGTCTACTCCATCTTTTCCTGATGAGGGGAGAGGCAGCAGTTCCTCTGGCCGGATTCACACGATTTCTCTGGGACACCCCGAGAGCTGGGCCTGCCTCACCTGGGAAGAACATCAAAGCGATCTGCTCCCAGAGAAAGCGGCAGCTGTCCTCCCGCGGACAGGCTCTATTTTTGCTTCATTTCAGTTTCTCCCCAACGTGTGCTGGGAAGACACGGATCAGCTGCTTTGGAATTCCCGAGCCTTCCAGCACACGCTCCCCCTTGCACTCACCCTATTCATCAATCAGGGGACGGGGGTGGGGATGAGGTGGGGCTTGTGGGTAAAATAACCCGGATGTGAACTGCGATGCCGTGGTCAGTTACTGGCTGTGGGCACACGCCTTAACCTCTTTGCACGTGTTTCCTTCCCTAGTTAATAAAAATAAGGACTGGAAATGCACGTCCTCTGGTTCACACGTGGATGAGAGACGGTCTGTCCTCAGCGGGCTCACAACTCCCATGGGCAGCAGCTTCCATTCCCACCAGTACCGCTGCCATTCCCACCAGTCCGGCGTGAGCAATGCAAAGGGAGCCCGGTCCCGTTCACTTATGTGAGTAAGAGTTTGACGATCCTCTGCTCCGGGCCAGACGCCGTGGGCTTACCAAGGAGGGGCAAGGGAGCCCACACGGCAAGAGCCCTTCTATGGCCATGTACCCTCACCTGCACTGCGGAAGGCAGCCCTGCTCACAGCGTGGACGGACACCGGTTGGAGCCCGTCTTTAGAAAAACCAGCGTTTGGGGGCAGCCAGGCTCTAGAAGTCCTGGCACAGCCCCTGGGAGGGCAACACTTGCTCAGTAAGTATTGGCTGGAATAATGCTGAGAGCTGGAAATCATGTCCATCGAGAAAGACAGGATCCGTGTCCTCAGGGAGCATCCAGGCTGTACCAAGAGATCCAGGGAAGTGGACATGCAAACAATGCATGTTCAAAATTGAGCACACTGGGCGATGTCCAGGCTGTGACGGTGGTGTGGCGGGAGCCAGGGCGGGGGAGGAGAGGCTGGACCATACTGACTGTGAGAGGCCACCACACGTCAGAGCCTGAGAAACCCTGGAAAAAATCTGGTTTGATTCTCTCACTGAGCAGCTGAGAAGTAAGGTCCCAAAGAGGCAAAAGGATTTGTCCAGGGTCACCTAGCTAGGACCTGTGGGATGCATAATGAAAAGCAAATCTCAAGTGAGAAAGTGAGTGGGACACACAGCGTCTGGGAGAGGAGAGGCTCCTTAACTTGGTAGGTGCAGGGTGCCGTCAGCAGAAGGCAGCATGACCAGAGCAAACTTAGCAGGGCAGGTAAGAACCACATCTCTTGAGTGCTTGTTCAAGAGCCCTAGCCACAGTTAAGTCACACCAGCTCAACAACGCTGTGACGTATGAACCCACTTTCAAATGAGGACGAGTGTCAGAGATCAGGCTGAGATATGAGCCCACGCACTCTGCTTCCAGAGCCTTTTTGTTTAACCACTAGGCTGTCCTGTTGCAGAAGGGTTATGTAGTGGGAAAGACTAGGGGTGACAGGATAAGAAGCTTCCAGAAGACAGAGATGGGGAGCAGGAATTAGATGCTGGAAAGGTCAACAAACAGAGACTCCCCCAGGCATCAACAACACCCTCAATGAACAGAGACTCCCATGGCCAGCATCTGACCAGAAAGACCCCAAGCAGGTGACCTGTCAGTAGATGCCAGTTCTTGCTCTTTTTCCGGCAGGAAGGGCCTCGAATTGCCCATGACACACACCTCCCCAGGTGGCTCCTCTTCAGAGTGGTCAAGTGTCCAGCTGTGGCCTGGAGCCACGAAACCATCCCCACCAGCCTCAGGGCTGCCATGCCAGGAATGGGGAGGCAGTCTCCCCCAAAATCACCTGACCCCTGACCTCTCCCCTCCTGCAGATGAGAGGACACACACTCCAGGAGAAACCTGTGAGTGGCGCCAGGAGGACATGGCATTTCTCACAAACTGTCCTATAGACCCACGAGGACGGAGGCCCCGAACAGGTTCAGGGATATGAACTGTCCTAATCACAGGTCCCCGGGTTCCCTCACAATGACCTTCTGTGTCCTTAGCTAAAACAGACCAGAGAGGAGTAACAGCAGCAAGTTTAAAAGAAAGAGAGGCAGGGGCGCCTGGGTGGCACAGCGGTTAAGCGTCTGCCTTCGGCTCAGGGCGTGATCCCGGCGTTATGGGATCGAGCCCCACATCAGGCTCTTCCAGTATGAGCCTGCTTCTTCCTCTCCCACTCCCCCTGCTTGTGTTCCCTCTCTCGCTGGCTGTTTCTATCTCGTTGAATATATAAATAAAATCTTTAAAAAAAAAAAAAAGAAATATTTAAAAAAAAAAAAGAGAGGCAGACAGAGGGCAGGGAAGGGGAGGCTAAGCCAAGTGACAAACAGCGCTCTACAGACAGACGCAACGCTTACCGTGCACCTGTGACACTTGGAGCTCCGCTTCCTGAACCCCCATCCATATCTGCCAAATGGGTCCTGCCTGCCTCACAGAGTCAGGGGTTGGGGGGTCAGAGTCGGCCTGTGTGAAGCCCTTTCACATAGTAGGTCCTCAATGCAAGAAAGCTTCCACCTACTCAGCTCCCCTCCTCCTCCCTCTACAGCTTGAAGGTGATTCAGAGACTGAAATGGCCTGAGAAAAATCATGAGCACTTTCCTTCTACAAATGACAAATCTTTAAGGTTTGGGAGTATTTTTTTTTTTTTACTTCCTTTTGTTTGCCTTTGCCCACAAAATCCCTCCTGGAAAGGTCAGCAAAGACCCAAATGTCCATCAGATCCCCATGAACAAAGGGGGCAAAGTACCCTGGAATAGAGCCACCAAACAATGACTCAAGGAGGCATTTCTTCACAGAACAGCAGCACCTGCACTCGGAGTACAAATGTCCTGAGGCGGCCATGTTTTCCAAGAACGTAATTCTGAAGGAGACTCAAGTTCTCACGTTCCAAGGCCCTGCCTGCAAAGAGCTTCACATCTCATTAAAGAAACGGGTCGATGAGAAACCATCCATTGAAGGACTATACCAACAAATGGTAGTCCACATGCCCTGGAACCTCAGGGACCTCCACACGGGACTGCCACTGTTTCCATGACGATCACATGGGCCCTGAGAGGTATGTCAGTTGGGAAGAAGGAAAAAGATGCTCAGGGTAGGAGCAAGGGCTAATGTTCAAAATAAGGAAGAAATGAGAAACAGCATTTACTAATCACCAATCACAGAAGAGATCCCTTGTAATGCCCCCATTTAATCCCCATTAACGATCACAATCCAAGGGAGAGGTCTCCTATCCCAAAATGACAGAAACAGCAGCATTGGGGAGAGCAGGCCCCTTGCCCAATGTCACATAGCTAGCAAGGGGCAGAACGGAACCCAACGCCATGGGCTGCACACGTCCATCGGGTCCACCCCTGCCCCAAGCCCCTGCCTCCCTTTAGCATCTGGATCCCATTCTGGGGCCATACGCTCGATTCCTCAACACAGAGCTTCCCACCAGGCGACCGTGCTGTCCCTGCCCTTTCCCACACCCCACAACTCACACATCCCATAATCACCACCTTTGTTCCAACTCCTCTTTAAAACCTGGATTAGCTGGGCTTCCGGGGAGGTCACGCTGTGACTCTGGAATGCACTTCTGACTTTCACGGAAACCGGTCTTACTTCAAGCCACACAGGCACATGTCACCAAGTAAACCGGGGCCATCTACCTTGCCCCCAGGACGCAGATGAAACCCCAAGTGGAGGGAGTGGGGCAGGAGGAAGAGACCACAGAACGGGAGTCCAACAGCCTGGGAGCGAAGCACCGGGATTCCACGCTGCGGGGCTGTCCCTTATGCGTGCCAGGCAGGAAAGGAGCTGTGTCCGTCTGCCCATCTGCCCACCTGCCAGCGAGCACCATGGGGAAGCCTGACGGCTCCCACTGTCGTCCCTTCCGCCCCCCCACTCAGAAGGTGCACCCCACCATGTCCCATCTCACCAGCATTAGGGGTGAGGAGCTGCAGTGTGTCCGGGCAACACGCCCACTATCTAGGGAAAGACAGCAGAAGGAGGGAGGGAGGGGAGAAAAGGGAACAAATGCAATCAATAAGCAGCAGAAATGAAAATTCACCCAAAAACGTGTCAGAATAGTGGTCCAGAAAAGAAGCCTGACAGGGAACTTAAGTGTCCAGAACTCCGTGGGGCCTGGGTGGCATTCCAGCATTCATGGTGCTGTGTGTGTGTGTGTGTGTGAATCACTCATACCTACTGAGTGCCTTGAGGGCAGCAGGCGCACAAAAGGCTTCTCCGCGCCATGGGCCGCACACCTGAGTGACCCTCAGTCACCTGGGGGCTCATTCCACAGACCACCGAGGTCCGCGCACAGCAAGGCTGGTCAGTAGGCCTGGGCTGGGTCGGCTTCACAGGTCTCCCAGGTGGTAGGGACGCAGGGGTGCTGCAGAACTCCCCGGAGAACGCCCGCTCCAGGAGTGAGCCCGCAGCCTGAGAAGAGTGTGGGCACCTGCTGCTGGTGGGAGGCGGGGGCCGGGGCCTGCCCTCACTGGCACCCTCGGTGCCAACCCGTGCAGGGCTGCCGACACCCAGGGTCTCGCGCTGTCCCCACCCACCCTTGGAAGTCGTCCTGGGCTGTATCTGGCGGACGAGCAGCTAGGGCCCACCAGGGTGACTTCTACGAGGTCACCGAACCAGGACCAGCAGAATCTGGAACTTCCTTTTGTCTCAGAGAAGAAGAAAACAGAAAAGGAATACATGCACTCTAAATTCTGAGAATATACAGAGGTTTAGAGGACAGGAAGGAAGGAGAGGAGACAAGAAAAGGAACAGAGTCCTAAGTGCTCGTTACTTGCCACACGTGGCCACATCTCTTAGGATCCTTCAGACGGGCTCCAGGGAGCATGCAGCCTCAGTGGACAGGCTGGCTGCCACCAACATCACACCAGAGGAGGAACAGATTCGGGTGCCAGAGGAGGGGACCACAAGTGACTTCCCACGGTCACATGGCCAACTGACCAAAGACGTGACAGGAACCCGGTCCCCTGACCTCCCGGTCGCCACAAGGCACTCGGCAGGCTCGGCACAGCTCAGGGCTCCTGCTCCCTCTCCTGCAAGCGCACAGGCACCCGGAGGGGCCCAGCCAAAGAGATGACGCACGGGGAGAGCAACGCAGGGCCTGGGTACTCCCCGGGAGCAGAGGACCTTCCTTTCGGGAGGAACAGTCTCACAGGACACGTCTAATCACGTCACTCCCGTCTCGGACCTCATCCCTAGTCAGGCCCGAGGTGAGGCCCACAGCTACTGGTATGGAGCGCCCTGTAGGTCAGAGGAAGCATGCCCCTCGATGGCTCAGTGCCCCTACCGCTAGGCACCAGTCCCATCCCGGCATACGGGTGACAGAATCACACCACCAACAACACAGAGGTAATCACACCAACTGGGACGAAGGCCCCACAGTCCGAGCTCTTAAGCTTTCAGCCTCAGCTACAGCCACCTCTGCACTCTGGCCACACTGGACATGCCACCTGCTGACCCTCCTCCAGGCCTCTACTCTCGCTGTCCCTCCCATCTTGGTGAACTTCTACTCATCCTGCAAAGCCCTTTCCCTCCTCTGTGCAGCCTTCCCAATTTTCTCATCATCCCTCTGTGCCTCACCTCTGAGCCCACTGCTGCCCCTCCCCCAGGGCTCCCACAGCACAGTGACACACACCATATGGATTTTAAGTTCCAAACCTGTCATCTCCTCCGGCCCGATGGCTCTGCCTAGTAACCCAATAATCAGCCTTGGGACGTTCTACAAGCATCAGGCCTTACTCTCTCCGTATCCCTGGCCCCACACCGAACTCCCAACACTTGTATGTAGCCCCAAGCTTCCTCCGTTACAGTGTGCCAGGGAGCAGCCTGAGGACAGCGACTCTGTCATCCTTCAAGTCTGTATCTCCCAGAACCTAACACAGCAAGTGCATGGCGGCAGGCAGATGCTCAACGAATGTTCACACTGGATTATTCACTGGCCACAATGATGGAGACTGTTTCTAAAGGAGGGAGGGCAAAAAGATTCCAAAAGAAAAGTGGACAATGCCGAACCACCGATTCCCAGAGGGAGTGGAGCAGAGAGATGCCTGGAAGATTCCAGAAGGGAAATAGCCCCTTTGGAAACCCAGGCTCCGTTTGCATTCTGCCTCCAATATTCACAGTGTACCGCAGGAGGCTTATTTAGCATTTCGATGGGCTGCCTTCCTCCTCAGAAATTAACAACTGTCCTTACTTCACAGGACTGCTGGGGCGATAAAATGAGATAATCCATGCAAAGTGCACAGCGGTCCCTCACACACAGAAAGCACTCAATAAATATTAGCTAATATTACTACCCACCCCCACCCACTCACCCCCGGCAGCTCAATACGTGAACATTAACCACCGTCATTTCTTAGCAGCCAAGAATGCAGCAGAATTATAAACATATTCCCTATGCTTCCAGAAATTGAAAGGGGTCTCCTTTCTATTCATTTTCCAAATTAGTCAAGGATGAGAAAGTGTCACCCTTCAGTTAGTTCAGTGAGCCAAGCACACTCAGGTCGTGCAGATAAATAAGTGGAAGGGGAAACACGGTATGTGTCATGGGCATTTGAGAGTCTGCAAGGAGGAACATGTATTCCGTCTGAACTTGCCTGCCTTTCTCCAGAACCCTTGGGAGGACACACCCAAGGCCAGAGGCAGGCCTAGGTCTTGGGACACCGCAGACACTCCTGGCTGGATGCCTGCAGCTCCATGTCCTTGCCTAACCTGGGCAGGAGAGACAGAGCTAGCCAAACCCAGCAAGCGAAGAGAGCAAGAGCTGGGGCGGAGACAGGAGCTCGGTCGTGCAGCCAGCAACAGAACGGAGAATGCACGGGGCTTTTCTAGGCACTCTGCTCTCCCGCATCTGGATTCCTAGAAGATCAGAAGCAAAGGGGTGGAAATGGGGACAAAGAATATAACGGAACTCACATCCGACCTGGATGTGATAGCCCTGGACGTAATTTTGCCGAACATCTCCGCAAACTCTCCTGATGGCACTCAGGGGTGGCAGGACTTTTCCCTCATGTGAAACCTTTAGAAACTGGAAGAGTCAAGCGAGGATTCCAAGCCAGGGTTTTCTGACTTCTTCCATTAACACTCACCGCCAAAGGACAGTGATGACATTCTATGAAAAGGTCACTTCCTACCTTTAAATTCTGGTAATGGTTGAGGTTATTTTTCAATAAGCATATATTTTTAATAAAATCAGGAAAAAATACAGATGTTTTGCTTGGTCTTGCTTTTGAATCACCACCTGGCACTAGAATTTGTGGCTGTTCTCCGGGTGCCAGAACAGCTCCTGGCTGTAGGTCCAAAAGCACTGCAGAGCTATATCCTAAACTTTTCTTTGCATGAAAGATATCCTGCCCACACTGAGGGACAGTCCCACACTGCACCCGAATCTAACCGACTCCTGCCTAGAGAGAGATAAAGGTTGGGGACCCTGGGCACCAGGAGTCCCGCACATCTGGCTGCAAACACCCACCCACGGTGTGAAGCAGCAGGCAGCTTGGGCACCGCTCACTGGAATCTACCTGCCCCCCCCGCCCCTCCCCCCCCCAACTCGAGCCAGGGCTGGGAGGGGACAAACGCACAGGGACAAGGGAGCATGCACATTCTTCCCCAGCTCTGGGAAAGGGTCATGGAGCCAAAATAACCTCTCTGATGCTCAATTTCCTAAGCTGTGAAACAGGGTTATTGTGCAGATGGCAAGGCTAAAATTCAATGCTTCCTCAAAACTCTTCCCCCCCCATGATCTGCATGAGCAAACACCAGAGGTGGTGTGACACTGGGGGTGGGTGGG
>NC_048226.1:91075793-91102037 GCF_002007445.2 Ailuropoda melanoleuca | reverse complement strand
CATTATACAAGTTTTTATATCGCTGCTCCCCCCACCCCCATGAGTAAACCCCACATTCATCCCGAGGTCTGCCATCCCTAGGAACAGTCTTGGGCATCCAAGCCACAGAAGGTGGTCTGGCGCTAACACGAGGCTACAACGTAGATGTGTGCCATCTGCTACGGAGCGTCAACTTCCAACACACCCCTCCTGGGGAGCCCTGGCCCAGCCCCCACCCTGCAATAACCATTCCTCTCCAGGTCATATGCCCGCTTGTCTCCCTGCCCTTTCTTCCTTGTGGAGGGGGTAGACAGAGCATGGTTACTCAACCCGCCTACATGGGGAGGTAAAGAGAGTCTAAGAGGACAGGAAAGGATTCAGCTTCACCTTGTGGGCTTCCCGCCCTTCCCTGCCACTGGACGGAGGAGGAGGTCCGGGAAGGGGGAGATGTGATGCAGCTATTACAAGGTTAACAGGAAATAGGCATATGCAGCAATACTACTTATGTCTTCGGCAAACAATAGATTTCCAACATTGGGGCAGCCACCATGTGCTGGGGCTCTGCACGCATTACCATGTTTAATCCCCACCACCACCCAAGACAGGTTCACCCGTTACAAGTAAGGACACCGCCGAGGTCCAGGGTCTTCAAGCTGCTTTCTCAAGGTCACAGAGCTAGCAAGAGGAAGAGAAGGTTCCTCTGGCTGAAGAGGATGTTTACTTGGGCCAGGGCATGCAGAATGGGAGTCCCAGTTTCACAGCATACATCATCCTCCTTCACCCAGCACTGTTTACGAAGCGTCTACACTTACAAAAAGGGAGTGGAATCCTTCTCCCGTCCACCTTCTGCCCTCCAAGGGAGGCTGGCTCTGTGCAGGTGACTGTCTCAGGAATCCTACTTTGCCTGGCCCTTGCCCCTGGAGGCTCCTCTCCATGCCTGGCCTTCCTTGGCTCACAGGTCAGTCCTGCAGTCTCTGCCTCCTCGTCACAAGGCCTCTTCCCCGTCTCTCCAGAGCATTTCCCTCTGTGCTCTTGTCTCTCCTCTTCTAAGCACACCACTCATTGGACTGAGGGTGCGCCCTCACCCACTATGACCTCATTGGAACTAACTGCATCTGCAAAGACCCTATGTCCCAACAAAGCCACATTCTGAGGACCCAGCAGACCAGATCTGGGGGGAGAAAGGGATATTATTCAACCCAGGATGGCTGTCCACTGTGGCTTTCTATTACCAAGCAAAATCTGACAAACACCCTCACATGTTTATTTTGTGTAATAAGAAAAGAATGAATTATTGAGAAAGTCAAGGAAAACGACTAGTGGATGAGGACAGAAGGGATCACAGCTAATGCCCCCACGGTTAAGTGGTTCCCTTGTCTTATATGTTCCCTTCATGATGGTTTCGGCGGGGGGGGGCTCCCACCCTTCATAAAGGTGCAGTTTGGATTCACCAGGGGCAGCAGACGGTAATTTTATTAGAGGGTGGGTGACCTAGGGCCTCTGGCACATTTACACTAAAAAAGATTCCCCAGAAGGGGTGACTTCTACTGGGTCCCATCTCACCACTCCACCCCCACCAAGCCCCAGGCCCCCAGCACATCTCCATAAAAAAATGAGACTGCACAGCCTCCAGGGCAGGCCTCCAGATTCATTTTCCACCTGGAGCCAAGGCCAGCCGGAAGGGCATTACCATCCCAATGGCTCCGCTTTGTCAGAGAAGGAAGGAGAGCCTCGCGGAAATGCAGGAAAAGCCGGGCTGGTTCAGCAGAGCCCTTCCAGAACGAAGCATCCTCCAGGAGCAGTAGGAGGCGGGCATTTGTAACATCCCTCATTGTCATTCCAGCCTGAAGCCCAGGATAGTGCAGAGGAATGTGCGCCTCAAGATCAGAGCCCATGCTCCCCACGGAATTCCTCACCTCTCACCCCTCTCACTGGAGGAGGGGGTGCCTGGGGGTGTTCCAGGCAGAGGAGCGGATGGTCGGGTTTGCACATAAAAGGGCTGGCAGGCTGCAGAGTCTCGGCCCCCCACCTCCTTCACCTTCCCCAGCAAGGGAGGCCCTCCCCCTGCATCTTCCCTGACAACTGGACCCTGGCTGAGGCCAAACACAAGCCCAGGCAGCATCCTCGGCCATTCCTCACAGTTTGGGGGACGGGGCCTGAGGAGGCTCAGGCAGCTGGGGAGCAGGACGAGTAGGGCATCGAGGCCAGCCAAGCCAGGCCGTGCGCAGAAGTTACGCAGGAGAGCCCGGTCATTTGGCAAGCAGCCCACACTCTGCCCAGGTTGTCGTCAGGCCCAGCTGATGACGACGGGAGCTGTCCGAGCTTGGGTTTAAGGAGACATGCCATGCTACACAACGAGCCCAAACCTTAAACACACACACACACACACACACACACACACACCACACACACCACACACAAACCCTTACAGACAGTGTACCTTCTGCTAAAATGGCCCAGACTTCTAAAAGATAAACCTCAAGGATCCACCATGGACCTTGAACAGGTCCCCCAACAGGAGGCAAGGCGCTGAACCTCTTGGGGCCTGAGTCTTTTCACCAGCGACAGTACAGGGGACAGTCTGTATAGAACGTAACAATGCCGGTGGCCTCCATAAACCCCCATGTTCACTAGCAGATAAGCGAGCCTCCAACACAAGCTAAGATCGCTGGGAGGGCTTCCGACACTGCTCCCCCACCCTCTCAGCAACAGCAGCCTCCTGGCCCCATGCTCTAATCAGCCCATGTTTGTGCCCTCATCGGCCCACGTTTGCACAGACCCTGGAGCACTCTCCCAGCCCACCCTCTCTATTAGACCAGCCTCCTCCTCCCCCAGGCTGCTGCCTACTTTACGCCCCTGTTCACCTCCAGGCTCCTGCAGGCTCCCACCAGGTGGAAGGGGGGACGTGGTGGGGGGGGGACCTCCCTGCTTTCCAAGTGTGGATCAGCCAGGTAACCAGTGGGCCTCAGGTTGGGACCGGGGTCACCTCTATCCAGCCCCGCTGGCTGATATCTTATCCCTGGGGCAGGAGCATAAAAGAGGATGGGGGGTGGGGGTGCACGTTCCCTGCACAGGCAGCTTTGGAGGGCCTTATCAGCAGACGGTGGACATGTGTCAAGGAAAGATTGAGAAGGTGCTGGGCCCTGAGCTGGGCACAGCCATGGCTTCCAAGCAACCTGAAGAAATACCAAACTCCAACAGACCAGAAATCAAAACTTAAGACAGCAGGGCAGGAGGGGTAGGGGTCCCAAAACACCCAACACACCTTTAGGCCACCCTTCCCGGGCTGCCCTGAGCCAATGGAGCAGAGCTACATTCCTTTCTGGAGGCTGGGGGGAGGGGGGATTCCTGATTCCCTGCCTTTCCAACTTCTAGAGTCTGCTAAGACTATTCCCTGGCTCCATCTTGAGAACCTGCAGTGTTCAATTCTTACATCACTCTGACCTCTTCTGCCTTCCTCTTCCACTCTCAAGGCCCCTTATGATGACATCAGACTCATCAGAAAATCCAGGATAATCTCTCTAATTCAAAATGAGCCTTCATTCCATCTACAACCTGAATACCCCTTGACCATATAACATGCGATACCCACGGGTCCAGGGATTAGGATGCAAACATCTGGAGGCGGGGGTGGGGGGGCATCATTCCGCCGGCCACACCCATATTTGTGTCAGGGCCCAGGCGGCTGCTCAGTACCTATAAGGCCCCCCAGATAACCACCTACCACTCCACCCCCTGAAAAACCCTGCCTGGACCTGATCCCAGAGGCTCCTGGATGGTTCCAACCACCCACCCATCCTAGGGATCGTCTGCCAGCCCATGGTGCAGCGACCCTCCCTCCTGCCCCCTTGACGGGTGAGGAAGCTGCAGCGAGAGACCTGCAGGGGCTCCACGGCTCCAAGTAGTGCACCTGGGACGGGACGATGGGTCTTCCAGCCAGCATGCTGTCCAACCCCCCACTGGACCCCAAGGACTCAGAATGGTTCCGGGCTTGTGCATTTAGCTCCCTGGCAGGTCCCTGTCCACACAGGGGCAGCTCTGCCCCCCTCGTATGGCGCTCCAGTGGGCAGGACCTCCAACTTGACTTCTCACTGAATCCACTCAGAATTTCCCAGTATTAGAAATTTTCTGCCAAATCCAGTACGTGTCAATTATGAAAACGGGGCGAGGGAGATCGAAAGGAAACCAACCTCCTCTGGGCACTTGTTAAGTGCTAGGGACTTTTCCCACTTTTCCCACAGCGGACCGGGTCCCCAGAGATGGCTGGCGTGCCCAAAGTCACAGAAGAGGGAGTGGGCAGCACCCAATTCCAGCAGGCGGGCTCTCTCCCCTCCCCCGCGAGGCCTCCCCTACCCCTGCCCACCCAGGAACCAAGTGTTCCAACCCACACCCCACCCGCGGCTTCCGTTGCCTTGGAGTGAGGCAACCAGACTTCCCAGATGGTTTCATGCCCCGGCTTGTGACAAAGGAAGCTTCTTTCTCTTTCCACAGCAGGCCTGGGGGACACCAGGCGGAGTGCAGGGCATGAGTGCCACCAAGCAGAGGGTCACTTGGCACTCACCCGGAAACCAGTCCAAACCTTTCCCCCAGATCTCACTCTCCTCACTGAGCCAGAATAACCTGGAGTGACCAATGCCAGTGAGGCAAGGGGACAAGGCCTGTCATGCCAGCCAACCTTTGCTCTGATCACCCAGACACCAGAGCAAAGCCCTGACTATAGGTGCAAAGCCTCCCGGAGAATCCAGCTCAACTCAGCCATGCCCAAGCCACTCCAAGCTGGGTGGCCTTAGGCAAGTCACTTCACAACTCTGGGCATTCATTTCCAAGGACTGCATTAGGGACGAAGGTAACACCTCCGATGCGTGGTCCCTGCCCTCAAGAAGATTCCCGTCCATTGAGAAGCACTGAGAAGCAGACATTAAACAAATGTTGACAGAGACACCCACTAAGATAAAAATTGCTGCAGACGCTGTGATAGAAAAATACGCCCAGCCCCCACCGGTCGTTAACCTGGGGGTTCCAGGTGGAGGTCCTGAAGAGCCGACATTTACACTGACCCCTGGAAGTTAGCAGGATTTATCATTTGCTTAAGAAGAAAAAAAAGGAAGAGAGAAGAGAGAAGCTCCTTTGGCAAATACCACTTCAGTGGGAACTTTTAAAATCGGCAACCGCCCAGATTAATGAGCCGGTCCTGCATTCACTTGCAAAACATGATTTGCGACCACAATCAGATGCAGATTTGTAAAGAAATGCGCCCCATGGAAATGGAGGCGCCCCTTCCTGGAACAGTCTGACTAACAAAGAGTCTAGCGGGGCTCCCCATTCCCCCATCTGCAAAATTCACCAGTTATTCAAAACAGATCTTACAAATCAATGAGAAAAAACTGCTAACACCCTGAAGGAAATGACCAATTGACAAAACACAAAGAGGTAATACACAGGAAAAGCTGGTCAATCACACCGGAGGTCAAAGCAAAGCAACAAGAACTTCATGGGGTTTTTTGTTTTGTTTGGGGGCATCTGCCTATCACAGGCCTTCACTCTTCACTCCCGCTGTACGGTGTGTTGCATTCATCTCGATGTTCAAATCTGAGCACACGGTCTCGGTAGCCCTTCGAGTGGTGACTGGTGAAATTTTCCTGCAAAGAAACCTGACAGAATATGTGAAGACTCCATAAGACGCCGAAAACTTTGTGGGGCCCCGGGGTGGGGGAGGGGAGCCCTGCCAAGGAAACGGCCAGAGATGCATGAAAAGGTGTGTGTGTGTTGTAACAGGCAAAAGCAGAGGGAAACCTGAGTGCCCGGTAGCACTGACTTGGCTAATGATCATGAGGTCAGTAATGTCCCCACAGCCCCCCCCCCCACACACACACACACGCTCTGCGCTGTCATTGGGGGAGGAACCTCGACAGACTGTCCTCACCTCTCCCCAACAGAGAAAGCTCAACTCCGCCAGAAAGGACACACGACCTACACAGTATCTCTTGTATGGGTACACGATCACCTACGGGAAAGCTGATCAAAACAAGTTTTTACAACTTTGAACGGCATGGGGCAACGGTCATGACAGAATGTTAGGTGACCCAAGTCAAGACGTGGAACCATATGGAAGCAGGAAGCAAGGTGCTAGGAGTGGCTACTTCCCAGCCTCAAGAGTACAGGTGATCTGCTTTTCTGCTTTATTCTTTATTCCTGCTTTTATTTTCTGCCTGTATTTACACATAAGCATGCATAGTGAGGGGGGGGGAGTCCATTTGCCTGTTTAGTTTCCCCTCGGTTCTGTGGCAGGGGCCTGATGTGATGGTGGATCTGAAGGCTCCCATCGACCCCAAGAAAGGATTCACCCTCCAAGAGTCGATTCAAACAATTCTCCAGTGAAACCTGCCCAAGGCCGCCCAGGCTGAACCCTCTCTCCCCTCCACGGTCCAGTGTTCTCCAGTTAGTACTTCCATTAGCGCCTACTATACGGTGTGTGCTGAAAGGACTGCATTATATGCTCAGCTTCTCCCCAGAATATGAACTATTTCACAGCAGGGACCTTGTGGGCTCTTCTCCGTCGGGCCATCTCCAGAGCCAGGTCCACTGCCGGTGCATAGGAGGTAGTCAGTGGCTGTTATGTGGTGGAAGGGTGGCTCAGTGGCAGGGTGGCTGGGTAAAAGGGTGGTTGGGTGGAGGGAAACATAGAAGGATGGCTGGAAGGAAAAAGGCATGGAAGGGTAAAAGGAAGCACGGAAGTACAGACGGAGGAGGAAGGAATCGCTAGGCGAAATCAGAGAGCAGAGGTGCCCCACCAGCAAGACAGCAGCAGACCAAAGAGAAGGAAGGCTGCGGACGTGTCCACAGTGACGTCCACATCTTGATGTTGCCGCGTGAAGGGCGCTCTGCGAGGAGCTTCCCTGCCCTTCGGAAGGTCACGCGGCAGGAGGGAAAGAAACAGCCACATGGCAAAGGGCTACACGCCACAGGACGGCGAGAGCTCCTGAGTTGGTAGCTTGCTCTCAACTCCTCCCCTCTACAAGACCACCTGTCAGCAGGCAACCATCCTGCTGAGGGCTCCCCAAGGTGCTTTTCGAGCTCCCACGCTCCCAGGAATCCTTTCCCTAAGCGTGCCAACCTAGGATTCCCAGTCCTCTCCCTGCCTTCGAAGATACCTTTGGGGAGTGCCCATTCCCGGTCCCATACCGCACCCCAGCGCCCACACCTGGGAACCCGTGCTGCCGGGAGGATCCCAACTTCCTGCGGCACCACCACCCACCCCCAAAACCTGCTCCTCTGCTCGGCACCCGGCAACCGGTTCCCCCACACAGTTGCCCGGTGGTTCCGGTAACGGGTCACCTGCCCGCATCCGCACACACCATTCCCCACAGTCCCCGGGGCACTGCTGGCAGCAGCGAGCCAGTCACGGGGCCTGAGTGAAACGAGGCGTTCCCGGGGCTGTATGTCACCAGCCGGCATGTACACCGGCATTATTCCCGGGGCTCACCACACCCAGGGAACGCGGGTGGAAGGAGAGGCGAGATGACACATTGAAGGAGAGAAGAGAACGGGATCTCCCCTCAGGACTTGTGACTCAGCTCCTCTACTTGTAGGGACAAAGAAACAGATCGCTGCAGAGGGCTTCCCAGGCACCAGGCACTGCATAAATGAAGTGTCTCATTGAACCACCTTTGGCCGAGCTGGTATCACACCCATTTTACAGATAAGGACACTGAGCCAAGGGCAGGTTAGATAAATACCCTGCCCAAGATCAACCCCAGATGGCTCTGTGGCCCAGATCTGACTTTGCACTGCCTCACGTCTAAACAGTCTCGTCTACTGAGCGGGAAAACACAAGGGCGGGAGGGTCACATGAAATTAAATATGGGACGGGACCTATAAGCACTTCTTAGCAAGAGCTGGGTGGATTATTTGAGGGCTATGAAATTCTGTCCATGGCACAGTTAGGAGCACAAGGCCTGGGGCTCCACACTCCAGGCCTAACTGCTGACCGGCCTTGCCCCTACTAGCTGTATGGCCTTGGACGCATAACTGTGCATCCCAAGCCTTAATTTCTTCATTTGGCCGATAAGGATAACGACAGTACACCTCCCCATTATTAGGTTCTTGTTAAGAATTAAATAGGTTAAGGGGCACCTGGGTGGCTCAGATGGTTGGGCGTCTGCCTTAGGCTCAGGTCATGATCTCCAGGTCCTGCAATTGAGCTCCACATGGGGCTCCCAGCTCAGTAGGGAGTCTGCTTCTCCCTGTCCCTGTCCTTCTCCTCCCCACCCATGCTTGCTCTCTCTCTCTCTCAAATGAATAAATAATCTTTAAGAAAAAGAATTAAATAGGTTAATATAAAAGGCACTTTAGCACAAGCCTGGCAAATAGAAAACCCCAACCGATGGCTTCTGTAGGACACCTGCCGCGTTTTCAAGTCATTCTGACATGCCAGGACCTGCACATTCCCATTCTCCATCGAAGCCCTCCCCAATCTCTTCCCCATCCTCGTCCTCTGGTCTGTGTCTGGAGTGGAGAGCAGATATAAGAAATCCCTCCATGAAGAGAGGCCTTGACTCCCATCTTTCTAGAAACACACAGCCTGTTTTCCTCTACTACTTTCGATAGAGGGGTAGGCGTAAGAAATATTTCACACCTCTTTTCTAAAGGAAAAATAACAGGATGAGCAAGATTATAAATGACAACTGTCACGTGGCTTCCACAGGAGGGCCTGGGGAAGGGCAGGATCATGGGGACTGGAAAGAGCCCATCGCAAGAGGTGGCTGGTTCAGCTCCAGCCAGGTGGCCGTGCCACTGAGACCCCCCCCGCCCCCCACCCAACCCAAGTAAGGCCAGAAATCTCACTTTCTACACAATGCAGACGGAGTGTATCCTTTGGGATTTCAAACCCAAACCCTATCTGTGTAGCCCATTTGGCCCTAAGCCACATTTAGGGCTGAGGCTCTACAACTCTAAGGCTCCCAGCATAGCACACAGAGGGTGGGAAGACCCCAAGGCCTTACCTGCAGTGTCAGGCAGGGGCTGACCTAAAGGAGGTTCTCCAGCCTAACCTGGGAGGCTCACTACAAATGCAGATTCCAATCCCCTGAGCCCCCAGCAGAAATCCCTGCCCCTGCAGCCCCCCACCCCCGCCAGGTGTAGGTTATGCTTCAGAAACACTGGTCTAGGGCAACTCCCTCCCCCTCTGTAGGAAATACCTGAGACCAGTAGAAATGAAGTGACCACCCCCACACACACACACCAAAGTCACCCACTAAAGGAGGATACATCTAAAGCCTGAATCTTCCAGAAGCTTCTCTTAGGCCCAAGATCCTTCCCCAGCACCCTAGAGCCTCAACACAGATTTCCCCTCTGGGTCATACAGCTACCCATTTCTTCACACCATGCCCCATCCTCACCCCCAGCTTCCAGGTGGAACCCTCAGGGGCCCTCTCGCTGTCAAGGCCTCCAAATGCTTTCTCAGTCCTGTGGAGGAGGTCCACGCCCCCAGTCTGCCCTCAGGGCTCAGCATGCTGGCTCAATCCACAGTGACAGCAGGACTTCTAATGACACTTTTGTTTCCTTTTAATCGTGGGCTTCCTGCAAGGTTGACAGCTGCCTTCCTTAGGGAAGACCCCAGCAGCCAAGAGGCAAAGAGGAAAAGAGAAAAAGCGCGGGGTGGGGGGGTGGTAAACGGACGACACGGACACGGACGGACACAAGCTCGGTGAGGGGAGTCTCATGGTGAACTGAGGTCTGGGCTCAAATCCCTATACACCACTTCGTAGATCTGTGACTCTGAGCCAGTGTCTCCCTACTAAACCCTCAGCCTCTTCAACCATGAAACAGGTGTAAGGACAGGGTCCAACATTTCCAGGTCAAGAGCAGAAGTGACAGCAGACAGCACAGGGTCAACAGATAGATGGTATTATTGTACCTGCTCCCAGAGTTAACGGGGTGGGTTTTCAAGGTCACTGCACGATGCCCACAAAATACACAAGACACAGGAGACTTGTGTGCGCCTCCCCTGGCCTGTCAGGACGTGAGAACTGCCCCCCTCCCCAGTCTTGCTGGTTCCCTCCCGCCCCAGCTTGCTCTGTCTGCCCACGCTGCTTTCCCTTTCCCGTAACTCAGCTGCTGACTTGAGTCAAGCTCTTGGATTCTGGATCTCAAAGGGGCACAGCTGATTTGGGTGGGGCCTATAAAGGGATCAGGATGCCAGAGACCTTGACGGTGGCCAAAGACACAGAGGGTCAAACGCCAATGAGCCCCAGGAGGGTCCCACAAAGGACCCGCTGTTGAGGACAGGGCTGTCCCTGTGACTCAGAGGCCGCACTGCGGGGCAATGACTCAGCACCCCAAGTGCAGAGCTGGGCCGGCCTGGCGCCCCGGAGCTGTCTCCAAAGCAGGGGTCCCATGCCAGCCCAGCGGGATGCAAGTCAGCCCAGAGGAATGCCGCCTCCCACCCGCCTGTGCCCACTGCTGCCGACTCACGAGGCTGGCATCCCGGGGCAGCACGTGATCGACCTGTCCAAATGCCAGAGTAAACAGGCGGGAACAGGAGCCCAGCTTCCCGGCCGCAGGGTGAGGTCATGCCTGCACAGGGTGACCAGGATGGAGGAGGGTGGGCAGCCGCGGGGCAGGAAATGGCCGGGATGCCAGGCCGGGATGCCAGCATACCAGCACACTGGCTTCTGGGGCTGGGGACAGAGCAGCCAGGAAAAGAAGTGACAGGCTTGCAGGACAATGAAAGGCAGAGCCCTCTGAGAGCCAGGGAGCCCCGGCGGGGTAGCTTATTCTAGACAGCATTCAGAGGCTGAAAGGGCATTGGGCCCCCTCCCTCCCTAGACCCCTCTCTTCCTCCTCCTCCCCTGCAATCTCTCCCTCCTATCTTCCCGCACTTTTAGAGAGTTCAGGCACAGCTGCTTCCCAGCACTTGAGGTGACAGTGTGCCTACGGAAAGCCTCTGCGTCTGCATCTGCCAGCAGTCAGCGCCCTTAGGTAAACCCGAGCCTCTCCTGGCAATACTCCACCTCCACCACCTCCCCTCTCAAAGATCCTGTCACTCACCGGCCACCTCTTCCAGGAAGCCCTCCAGAATCCTCGAGGGCAGCCCTTCACTTTCCCCTGCCTGGCCTCCTTCTGGGCACTGACTCACCTACTCATGCTTTCACTGTTGCTCTAGGTTTCTACGGCTATTGGTCCTGCAAGAGGTTCTATCCTGCCTCCTCGCCTGGAGCCCAGGCTCTGGAGGACCTGCGGTCCATCCGCCACGTCCACGGCTAGGCTCTGGCCGACAGAAGATGCTGTGCACGGGAGGTGCTTAATAACCTTATGGCACCCCCTCTTCCGATTCTGAAGTCTAGACAGCATGAGAGAAGCCCTTGTGCTCTCCCAGCTACCCGAATCAGCCGAAGTCACACCCGGTCACTGTCTCCTAAGCACCTCCACCAGGCAGCTAGACACCGCACTAGATACTGTGGAAGCAGAAAGGACCCAGACCCGGGGTCCTACCCTCAGGAGGCCCCAGAGCCACAGGCGAGCAGCCAGGTTCCCTCCATGTGGCAAGAACTGTGAGCAGGACTGGCCGCAGGCTGCTATGGGGATGCGGAGGGAGAACAGTGCAGGGCAGGCTTCATTAATAGGAACAAGGGTCCGACAACATGAGCTCACATTTATTGGGCCCTTCGTTTGTGCCAAGGGCTTTACCTCCCTTAATCCTCAGGCCCTATACTGTCTGCTTTACATATGTTCATTCATTTAAGACCCCAACCCTTTCGGGAGAGATCCTGTTCCATCAGAGATGAGAAAGCTGAGGCCCAGAGAGGTTGATGTCATACTGAGGATCACACAGCCCGATTCACACCGAGGCAGGCTAGCACCGGAGTCCAGGCACTAACCACACCACCTCACTGCCTCCTGCTCCAAAGCCTCCAGGCAGGGGAAAATGTGCTGAGCAGAATTCAGATGACCCATCCAAGTGCCCAAGTGTCACCCCGACGTCCCGCTGGGCTCGCAGCCCCTTGCGACAGACCACGGCGTCAGCGCCACGTGGTTCCACGACACCTCCCGGGAGCCCAGTTACTGTTCCAGCTGCAGTCACTGCTGCTTCACTTGGGACTCAACACAAAGTCCGCACAATTCATCGCAACAACTCCTGCCGCTGCGACTCAGCCCTAAGAAGTCTAAGACCAGAAACTGAGGCAGCTTCCCCAGTGCCTCCGAGCCTGGGGACGGCTACCCAAAATCACAGGGAGTCGGTCACCAGGCAGCAGGGCCCCGGGTCTCCCTGGTGAAGTGCCGGCTGAGCTCGAAGCAGCAGGAAATCTCGATGAGCCTTCACCGAAGTGACGTCACCGACCTCCATGTCGGAGCAGGGACCGTGGGCACGGCCTGAGAGATCCGGGCCCGAGAAATGAGAGGTTCCTCCCGTGCAGTCCATCCACTGAAGAACGGGGGGGCAGCGCACAAAGGGCTCACGGGACCCCTCGCCCCAATCTCACCCCTGCATGGAGATCCAGGGTCTACACAGAGAGCCTCCTAACCTACCATCTACTGAATCAGATCTCGCCTGTGACTCCCGATCCAAATGCACCGTCCCAAAAGGCTGAGACTATGTGACTCCCGCCACTCAGGGTGAGGCCCTCACCCACTCCCTGGCCTGCGTCCCTCCACTGGAGGCGAAAGCGCCACATCCAGGGAATCTCTCTGCTCCCGAGTAGAGCCTCATGGACGGAACAGCAGTCGCGCGCCTGAGCCAGGTATCTTCATTCTGACCAGAAGCCGGCAAGGTGCTCACTGTCACTTCCAGCGGGCCAGGGAGGACCACAACACAGTCCTGGGAGGTTAAGTAACCAGGTCGCACAGCTCGGGAGGGAGTTGGGATTAACAACTCCGGATTATCCAAAAACATGGCCCTCTCTCTTCCCACAAAACCACAGTGAGTCCCAAAGAAAGAGAAAAAAGCACTAGGAAAGGGTACTCATGCCCAAATGCATCTACTTAGACCAGCACTAAACAGACGAGGCTACTATTAAAAATAAGCCAGGGGCTCCCGGGTGGCTCAGTCGGTTGGGTGCCTGACTCTTGGTTTCGGCTCAAGCTGTGATCTTGGGGTCTTGAGATTGAGCCCCACGTCGGGCTCTGCACTCAGGCAGGAGTCTGCTGGATATTCTCTCTCTCCTTCTGCCCCCCCACCCCCTGCACTCGCTCGCTCTCTCTCTCTCAAATACATAAAATCTTTAAAAACTAAGTCAATAAATTATTCACAACCTCCTACTCCCCCCTCAATAAGAGTTCTGTATTTAAAATTTAGGAGAGATTCTCCACCCACCTACCTCAGTTTTGGGGTTTGGTTTTGTTCCTTCTGCAGTCTTGTTTCAAAATAAAATGTTTAGAAACTTTTCTGTAACAGCATTTTCTTAATTTACGACAAAGGGACTCTGGCCCACCACTGAGTCTGCACAAGAGACTAAAGGACAAAATTCATATATCAGTCTTACACTCCTCAGTTCCACATGCTGACACTCCTTATATGTTCTGAAAGCTGCATGCACTCCACAAAGATCAGGCACAGGGTCCATTCTTACCATCCTCAAAGCCAGCTCTGCACTGGTGCACACGCTCGCGGCTGTGTTACGAGCCAAGTCACAGTGCTTGGTCATCTATATAAACATCAGCTGTTTTTATTACCAGAGATCTTTTTTTCCTTTTCCTTTTTTTAGGATTTTATCTTGAAGTCATCCTACACCCAATGTGGGGCTCGAACTTACAACCCCAAGATTGAAAGTCGCATGCTCTACTAAGCCAGCCCAGGCGCCCTTAGGTATCTTTTTAGGGTCCTTGAACCAGGAACAAAACATCATCAACAGAAACACAAAGTTGTGCCCCAACTTGGGTTCCAAGCCCAGCGTCAAGCATTGTATCAGGGAAACCGGAGATTAAAAATCTTTTACAAAGTAAAGGTTCCTTCTCAATGCCAAAGAGCCACTCCCCAGTTCCCTGTTTTGTAAACTGGGTATCTGACCATCGAGTTGCCTACAAGGGAGGCTCACTTTTGCCTAACTGCCCTTTAAAGAAGTTTCTGGTCCCCAAGAGCCTGCACACAGCCCTGCAAGCCCCCAGCCACACTCCAACGTGCACACACACAGGCACACGTAGTCTTACTCCTTTCTTATTTTCAGCGTCCCTGTTTCTTCTTCCACCCCCTTTTACCTTGCCAGCCAGCCAGGAGTGTGACAACAGATAATTCTTGGGGACGATGACCACGGTGCCCTAGGACAGGGCCCTGGAGGTTTCCTCAGGATCCTACCTTTATCGGATTGAGAACCAGTCTTTCCACCTCCCGGGAACACCTTGTTCTGAACGCTGGCCAGGCTGCAGGCTCGGCCTCAGCCTCAGAGTCTCAAAGGATTCGAGCCCAGAAGGAGCCCAGGAGATTTTCCACCCCTGGCTTCTCCGGGCTCCATCCCCAAACGAGCCTAGGCCCACCACAGAGACCCTGAGAAGGTCTAAGAAAAGGGACAGAAAGCAGCCTGGTGCAGCACTGCATGCCCCCGCTCCCCCAGCCAGGCTAAACCCCGTCAGGGTCCCCCCCGCCCCCGCCGTCTCAGCGGTTACCTGCTGCCTGCTCTCCAGCCGCCCCCCTTCCCTTGTGCTTGACAACCTCATAAATGATCACACATGCTTCCTGCTGAGCCAGGGAAGCTCCCAGCAGCCAGCCAGCCAATCAGGACTGGCCCAGGGAATGAGACCATTTGCCATCCCTTTCCCAGCAACTCAGAATCTGCGGGGGGGGGGGGGGGGGGGGGGGCTGGCATCTGACCTCCAGCTGTGTCTCCAACCCCAGAGCCTCCAACCCCACATCCACACACTGAGCGAGACTTCGCTCCACTCCTGGTGCCCAGCAACACCCCAGAGGCCCTCCCCACACTGACGCGGCACCCCCCTGCATACCGGCCATGCCACGTGTGGGTTCCCACCATGTACCAGCTGCGGGCTCCTGGGCACATCTGTAACCTCTCTGACCCTCAGGCCTCTCGTGTGTAAGACAGAAACAACTCACAGGCTATTGAGAGAATCAAATGAGGCCATGAATTTTTTTCTGCTTCCTGTTAATTTTTTTTTATGATGTAATCTCTATGCCCAATGAGGGGATTGAACTCGTGACCCTGAGATCACTAGTCACATGCTCTAGCAACTGAGCCAGCCAATTATTTACTTTCATTTTCTTTAAAGATGTTAGGGGCGCCTGGGTGGCTCAGTAGGTTAAGCCTCTGCCTTTGGCACAGGTCATGATTCCAGGGGCTTGGGATCGAGCCCCATGTCAGGGTCCCTGCTCAGCGGAGAGTCTGTTTCTCCCTCTCCCTCTGCCACTCCCCCTGCTTGTGTGTTCTGCCTCTCTCTCTCTCTCTCTTTCTCTGTCAAATAAATAAATAAAATCTTTTTTAAAATTTTTTATTTATTCATTTGAGAGAGAGAGCACGAGCAGGCAGGGGGGCGGGGGAGGGTGCACAGAGGCTGAGCAGGGAGCCGGATGACTCGTGGACGCATGGGGCTCGATCCCAGGACCCTGAGACCATGACCTGAGCTGAAGGCAGATGCAAAACCAACTGAGCCACCCAGGCGCTCCCCCACCACTTACTTTTAAACAAACAAATTTCTAGAACAGTTTACGATTTTACAGAAAAATTATGAGTTTAGTACAGAGTTCCCATATACTCTGCCCCCATTTCCCCTACTATTACCACTTTATATGACGATTTCTTACCAAATAATGAACCAATACTGACACATCGTTAGGAGCTGAAGTCTATACATGAGAGGCTCTTCTTGGCTGTGGCAGTTTCTCAGATTTCCCTTGTTTTTTGGTGACCTTGCCAGTTTTGAGGAGTAGCGATCAAAGTATTTGGTAAGTCCCTCCACTGGGATTCATAGAAGCCGAGTTGATGCTAATGATGTGATAAGAAATGGCACCCTGCCACTGTGGTTTTCCGCTCCAAAACTGATTAATCCCAGCCTAACCACGAGAAGGTCATGGATTTTTAAATTAAATGTGTGATAGATTAATACATTCGACATGGTTCAAAATTCAAATAACACCCCAAGATACACAGCCAAAAGTCCCCCTCATGCCCCTCACCCCTCTGGCCTGTCTCTCCCCCACACACCCAGGCTGCCAGCCACCTGTGTTGGTTTCTGTATCCTTTCAGCAGCTGGGCACATATACATTCTTTCATCCCTCCCACATAGGTACACTTCTTCCACAAAAGGTGGCAAGCTGTACTTACTATTCCGTACTTTGCTTTTTTGCAACGACATACCCCAAGATCTGTCCATGTTGTGCACAAAGCCATTCTTTACCCTTTCCCACCTCCAGGCCATGGTACGATCGGCCATCATTTACTGCAACAGCTTTCGGCTACAGACATCTGAGTCGCTCTATCTGTTGCTACTATAAAACTGTTACAGAAGAATGAGGACTCCTGAGCATGGTTCGTTCTACGCCAACACCTGCAGGTGTATCTCTAGGGGAAACACGGTAGTCCTCCTTATCCACGGCCTCGCCTCCCAGGGTTTCAGTGACCCGAGGCCCAGTTTCAGTTACCGCAGTCCAGACAGACACAGATGACCCTCTTTTGGACCGACCATCAAAAAGTCAACAGTAGCCCAACACAATGTTCCCCTCATCTCAACACATAGGCACCTTATCATCTCACATCATCACAAGAAGGAGGAGTACCAGGCAATGAGATGTTCTGAGAGAGACTCTATTCACTTAGCTTTTATTACAAGATATTACTGTAAGTGTTCCACTTTATTACCAGTTACTGTGTAATCTCATACTGTGCCCAATTTATAAATTAAACTTGATCATAGGTAAGTATGTATAGGAAAAACGGTCTATGTGGGTTTAGCACTAGGGTTTTAGGCATCCACTGGGGGTCTTAGAATGTGTCCCCAGAAGATAAGGGGGGACCACTATATGGCAACGCGAGATCACTGGGTCAAAGGGCTTCCTGGACAGAAAAGGCCAGGGGCGCCTGGGTGGCACAGCGGTTGAGCGTCTGCCTTCGGCTCAGGGCGTGATCCCGGCGTTNCTCCCAAATGGCTATAAACATTTGCATTCTCTTCAGCAATGTGTGTTTCTTTGTGGCTCTGTCAACAACAGAGTAAGTACATCGGCGCCTTGTGTGTTATATGATTTTAAGAGGGGAAAGTGGTCTTTTTAATAGACATTTCCCTTTTTATGGCTGGGTAGATCATCTTCTGTTTTAGTGCCATTCGAGACTCCTTTTCCAGGAACTATCTTCAGCCTGAGAAGCTATGTGCCTCACACATACCAGCTGTCCCCTTAGCCATAGGCCAGCACCTGGGGGTGCTACCTGGACACACACCACCTGGGCTCCAGCCCTGACAAGGGAGCCAGCAGCCTGAGGAGGCAAGCAGGACGCACGCCAGGGTAGGAAGCAGGACTCGGCTGTGGCTAGGGCCTGGAGGGAAGGTGGGACTGGGCCAAGACCTCCAAGTATTACGCGTTGCTTGCAGGGGTGCGCGGGAAGGACAGGAAGAAGCCTCCCGCCACGGGAGACTCCAGGAGACCTGAAGAGCCTGCAGGGTCTGCTTAGAGGGCGGGTGGGACCAAAGGCAGCGTGGATGCCAACCCAGCCACACAAGTGGCTCTTACGGTGTGAGCGGAGGGGAACGTCCCCGCCTCATTTTCCTTCTTCACACTCTGCTGACCTCTCAAGACCAGTTATTCTGTTTTTACACCATTTAGCTCAGGCGCTTAAAGCCGCGATCCCCTCAAGAACCCTAATGAAGCACACATCCCAGGCCTGAGTGGGGTCCGGGGTGTGCTCTTGGAAAAGGCTCCCCGCTGGGTGCTTCTCACGGGCATCTCTGACAAAGGACCACCCGCGGGCCCCAAGGAGCCAGGGCAGCCATGCCTGGACCCCTGGGGGGAGCAGGGCTTTCAGAAACGCAAGTTGGGTAGGGAGGAGAAGTTTCAGTAAACGCCAGTGACCTTTCCTCGAGTTCCGTTCGAGAGAGAAAACCATGGGTGCCAGAGAAACACCCACTTTGGAAATCTCTCTCACATGCATAAACCTGCACCAGGCCTTGAGGCTGTGGATGGGGCAACGAACGTTCTGTTCTGCAAACGTCTCAGGTCGCCTTAGAATTCTCCCCAAGACCAGAGATACCCTGGGCGGCTCATCAGCACACCTGATCAATTATTCATGTTCCTGCCAGCTTCCACAGTGCACTGGGTCAGATCACCTGCATAACCTCAGCCCGTGGGCAGGGTGGCAGTGTGGAGTCAGCTATACACACACACACGCACACACACGCACGCACGCACGCATGCACACGCGCTTAGGGTCAAGGGCTAGTGCTCTTACATTTCTAGACTCCAATAAGATCTCCGTCCATCCATTCCTCTCCCCGCAGCGTGCACCTGGCTCAGGCTCCCGAGGGCTTCCAAACCTCCTCCTCCCCTTCCCTGCCTACACCTGCTCCCCTCCAACCCAGCCAGCGCAGCAAAGACGCGATCTTAGTATTTGGGGGGAATACTCTGGGGGTCCTTCTTCTCCCTGATGACCCGAAACCACTCCTCACTCGGGCTATGAGGGCATCAGCAAGCCAGCCTAACATGCCCTCTCCATGCTTAGACTCCACCAGCCCTCAGGGCGACCATCAGCTCTAAGGAAAGGAACCGTATCTGGATCCACAACGAAGTGCCCCCCTCACAACACACAATGTCTCCCCCGCTTTCATCATCCCTACGAAGGGCTCAATTCCAAGTCCATCTCCTTTGAGAACCCTTTCCCACACAGAGTACCTGATAGGTTCCAGGCACTGTGGCGGGCACTGAGGTTCGTCCCAAAGAAGTTCAGTCTAGTGGGTGAGACGGACACGCTGATGCTAGTGGATGAGAAGGGCTCTGTTCACGGTTAACACAGGCAGCTGCGGGCAGCTGCGGCAGCCTCTCCTAAATCTGGAAGTCAGGGAGGACTTCCTGGGGGAAGTGGAACCTGAGCTGCGTCTTTAAGAACAAAGAGGATTACAGGTTGCTCGAGGGTTGCGTGGTTCACAGAAACAAGGGAAGAGGAGAGCTCTGTTACGAAGGCCTCGTGGGCAAGGGAAAGGGGAGAAACGGGCCATGTGCACAGTGAGCACCCAAAAGTACACTCGAGGAATGGTAGCCTCAGCCCTCCCAGGGGCTTCACACTTACTATTTCAGACCCTTCATGAGGCTGCATCAGGACCGCCTTCCCCAGGCAGCTTTCCCATTCACAAGGACACCAAATTCAGCAAACTAATGCAAATAGAGCCTTTTAATAATGTAGACTTGCATCAATAATTCAGAAGCCAGGAGGCTCCCCAAAGGAGCCGTGAGGTGTATCAAGAACCCCCTGCCCAGGATTTCGCAGCTTCAGAAAGCAGATTAGCCCTTTGAGGCCATGCTTTGGAAAGAAAGGGCCTTCTCTCAAGGAATCTGTACCAAGTACCATGCGAGCACATCTAGGAAGCCCAAGACGACAAGGGATTCCAACCTCTTATTAAAAAGCAAGGGCCACTCACAGAGGGTTTGATTTATAAACACCTGGCCCCTGACAAACCCCTTCCAAATTCACCACCCGGTCTGTCCTCATAGCCTGAAGGGTGGGCAGGGTCCCATTTGTTGCTTCTGTAGGACGGGAAGCTGGGGCTCTCACCTTTAGGGGAGAGGGAGAGGGCACTTGTTGGGGTCTATCACAGAAGGTTTCAGAGAAAGGATTCTGACCTGGTCCTATAGTCCCAGGACACCTGCTCTCTGCCATGTGAATTCAAGGAACTGGGCAGAATACTGAATGCCACCTTGTCCAACTTCTCCTGGTACCCAGGGAAGGACTGAGGGGTTCCATGACTTTCTAGTGACCAAGCTGGATCAAGATGTCGGTGTTCTAAGATTGATCAATAGCTTGGGGACAAACCAGGTCTTTTCTGAGGCAAAGAGACAGCTCGTGCACACCAGTGACTGCAAGCCCAACCAGGCCCTCTCTGGAAGGAGCGAACAGATGACCTTCAAGAGGGGCTGGAGCTGGGCCTGAGAGCAGCCCTCTGTGCCTGGAAGACACGGCCTTTTCATAGAGTCCAGAATTGGGGTGCCTAGGTGGCTTGGTCCACTGAGCATCTGCCTTTGGCTCGGGTTATGATCCCAGGGTCCTGGAATCAAGTCCTGCATCGGGCTCCCTGCTCAGTGGGGAGCCTGCTTTTCCCTCTCCCTCTGCTGCTCCCCCTGCTTGTGTGCTCTCTCTCTCTCTCTCTCTCTGCTGCTCCCCTACTAATGTGTGCGCGCTCTCTAATAAATAAGTAAAATCTTAAAAAAAAAAAAAAAAGAGTCCAGAATTCCTTCCCCACAGGGGGGCATTAACAAATGCAGTGCAGAGTCCCATTAAAGGGTAAAACAGTATTTCAGTCTTTGTCTTAAACACCTAGAATGGACAGGGGCCCCTGGGTGGCTCAGTCAGTTAAGCATCCAACTCTTGATCTCGGCTCAGGTCTTGATCTCAGGGTTGTGAGTTCGAGCCCTGTGTTGGGCTCCAAGCTTGGCATGGCGCCTACTTAAAAAAATAAATAAATAAACCAAAATGGATAAAAGGTAATAAGAAAGGCTTAAAATTTCAAGGATGTAAACATAAACCACTCCCACAAAAGTTTAAAGGGCATACAACTTAAAAAATAATAAATAAAAATAAAACAATAAATAATAAAACAAAAATGAAAAATGTAATAATAAATAATAAGCCATTTAAAATAAAATAAAAATGCATTTACATGCCTCTGCAAATAAAAATACAGTTGTACATGTCTTCGGTCAGACGACAGGGTATGAAATTGTTGTGTAGTGACACAGGGCGTGGAGCCAAAACCTGGACCCAACACAGACCCCACGTCAGACATCTGAACGCCTATCAAATGGGGCCAGTGGTGTCTGCCTCCCTTTCCTCCTGGTCAATGAGACATGGAGGAAGAGCTAATTCTGACTTGGAAGGGAATTTACGGAGCACATACTATGTGCCAGGAACCTTGCCTCATTCCCAATAGCCCTTTGAAATGTATTGTCCCCATTTTACAGGGATGCAGACTAAGGCTCAAACACTTTGCCCCAAACCATCCATTTCCAGGGCAAGCTTTGGGGAAGGATTCCAGGCCGCCAAGGGTTTCTGGTCTGCTTGGTCACAGGGGTAGACTGGGGCAGACTTGGAAGCTGTTGGAGCCCTGGGCCTCTCTCCTCACTCACAATCCCACTAGAGATAGACCCGGGACCCACGGGTGTGCCCTCCCGCCCGTGGGCATCCTGCAAGAACCAACTCAGCCCGGGGGGCTCAGCGCACTGTGGCCCGAGATGGCAGGCAATGCCTCCTGCCTTGTCTGGGCCGCACCAGCCTCCTGCTACAGCAGCCTCTCCAGGGAACTCCAGCACAGCAGAAAGCCTCCGTGTGCCCTGCTCTGCAAAGCCCAGCTATGAGAAAGTCCCCGCGGCCAGGGCTGTCCCACCAAGGTGTGGCCGGGGCAGTGCGCACGACCTCTGCCCCTTCAGAGCCCGTCTCCCAGCATTCCACACTATTTTAAGGCCTTCTGAGAACCAAACAGGATTCAGGGCTCGCCGGGGACCGTCTGTAAAAGTTTTCCACTGGAACAAAGATTACAACGCTGTGACTCAAAGCGTGACTTTACAATGGGATCTGATTATCAAGAGTTCCAGAATATCCTCTTTTGAGACTCACTGCTCCTTTCTCCTTCCTGTCGTTTACGGGCTGGCAGGCACACAGCACGTAGACCAGGCAAATGCCTCATTCAGGGGAGGTGGGGGGGGACCTTTTCCTCCCAGGGGTTGGTTCTGGGGTCCCAGCACTCATCCTAAGGGGCCCCTGTCCACACACACTGTAGAGAGAAACGTTATCCTGATGACAGTATCCATGATACTAAACACTTCTGCTCCAACCCTCCACTGGCTTCCCACTTCCCTCCAAATATAGCCCAAAGGCCTCATGGCGGTGTGGACTCCTTGCCTCCCTGGCCTCGCTTCCTATCCTTCCCTCATCTGCTCACTCCTCTCCAGCCATGGAACCTCTCCCTCCCTGGGCTATCCTCCTGTTGTCCTCTCCCCCGACACCAGTCCAGGGTCTGCCCTTCTCTACCCAGCTCTGCGCCCAACAAGTGGACGCCTATGGGCTCCATCAACGCACTTGACCATCAGTTGAGTTCAGTCAACGGGCGGCACCAGGAAGAGGTGAGAGGATGGAAGAAGGAAAAGTTCAGGGTGGGAATTATGGGACTCCCTCCACACAGCAGGGGCTGGAACCCTTCACACCTGTGTTCTGCCAAGGGGTCCCACCTCCCTGGCTCTGGAAATACTAGTCTCTCCCCGCCTTCCCAGGGCTGCCCGGGCATGATGCCTCCCACAACTCTGTCTGCGGCCCCTTCATCAAACCCTCCTCAGCTGAGCCACTGGGACTGTGACCTGCCCAACCACCTCGTGACTGACCTGGGTGTTTCCAGTACTGCCTGCCCTCTTCCCCCAGCTGCTTCCCCAGTTCATCTGCACTCATGTCTCCAACAGGCCCTCTCTCGGCTGTATCTTTCTGCCGGCACAAATAACTCCCTAACCTACTCTAACGCCATCCCCTCTAGATCTGAGCTCCATGCAGAGCGGGAACTTTGTCTCGCTTGCTCTTACGCTCCCAGTGCCTGCATCAGGGCCACCGGAGTGTTTAATACTTGCCGAATGAATCTGTTAACAGACATTTATAAGGCAAAGCTCATTGGCTATCACCATCAGAGGATCGACAGGCACTGACAGAGTGCCTACCGCACGCCAGGCTCTGCTCTGGGCACTGGGGATCTAGGTCCTGGCAAACACGACACACCAGTCCCCACTCGAGAGCGTCTTCCAATTCCGGCCTGCTCAGGCAGACCCTGCCTTTGCACAACCCAGGAGCCTGAACGTCCTTGTGGATTAGCTAGCTGTCTGCAAATACTCCAGCCTGCCTAACTGTAAAGTCCCTCCTGGGGTCTGAATGCACAAAACTGCTCCCCCAGACCATTGGCACCGGCCAGCAGAATCCGGATGTCTGCCAACCTCAGCAGGACGGGCAGGGAGCCTGGATGGCCATCGGATTTGAAGTGGGTGCTTAGATTCTTTTGTGTCTTGTGCCGGCTTCGAATGACACCCAGAGCCAATGGGATGGCTGGAATCAGGCATGATGGCTTCAAATCCCTGCTAAGCTGCTCACTGGCTGCACGACCTCTGGGCAAGGTACTTTCTACCTCTGAAGACTCAGTTTCCTCACCCATAAAACGGGGAGAACCATCTTTAATTTTCCCAGGATTACCATGAAAATCCGATACCCTGCCTGCGGAAGGCCTGGCACTAAGCAAAAAGACGCAGAGGAAGAAAACGGAAGCTATCATTATGTCTCTGAAGGGTAAATGCTGGGGTGAGTTTCCAATGCATTATTTGGCATGGCACGCATATGCGGGGTGGGGTGGGGAATCAAGTTGCAAGCTAGAAAAACATTAAATATATTTAGTCACTCCCAAGGCCCTATTTCTGTAATCTTTTGGGCAGATAGTTCACGAGTTTGAGAATCTGGCCTTTTAAGGGAAAGATGACTTGTCTCTACTGGGAGGTGTCACCCAACTCTGTCCAGAGGGGGCATGACGACAGAGGGAATCTGGGTAGGACATGAAGGTGACGGAATGGTGCGTGCACGTGCATGTGGTTTTAAATAAATGCCATCACTTCAGGAAGTTAAACATTTGTCCCAACTGTGGTCCCACTATAAAAACATGCAAGGAGCACCTCATTTGACTGTGATTTCTGAGAGTGGAAACGGGCTATGGCAAGCCAAGGTCACAGTTGGCCTCAAGGTTCCAGGGTAAGTTCTGACTCACACTACGCGCCCATCCATCACAGGGCCGCTGGGGGCTGTGCTCGGTCCGGTCCTCCTCGTCCTGGGGCCAGGATGCCAGAGAGGCCGCCATCCGCAACCCTCTGCCTGCCCCACGCACGGCTCTTAGAACTGCCACCTGCAAGCGACACACTTCTGCTCACATTTCATTAGGAGCCATGGTCTGGCCCCGCCTCAAGGAGGAGGAAAGCAGATATTGAACAGAGATGCTGCCTATGATCCCTTTTTATTTTCTTTCTAACCCCCTCACCCAGCACAGTGTCTGACAAACCGTCAAGACACTCAGAAATATTCCTTAAATAAATGAACAAACCCTTCTTTGCGCTTAACCTTCAGAGCCTGTGTATAACACCTACAAGAAAAGCAGGCCCGTCCTTGGTCTAGGAACCAAGCGGTTAAGCCCCTGGCAGGTCCCGGAGCCTCACTGCCTGGGTTCAAATCCCAGCTCCGCCTTTTATTACCTGGGTGACCTTGGGCCAAGTCGGTCAACCTCTCTGTGCCTCAGCTTCTTCATCTGCAAAGTGGGAATAGTGCTAATAGCATTTGAAACATTGAACCGTTATGAAGATGAAGTCAGTTAATTGGCAGAAAGAGACCAGGATAGTGCCTGGTAGGTCATGAGTGCTCATTAACAGAAGCTGTTATTATTACTACGACCTTGTTTTTGGTCCCCTATGGTGTGACCTGCGTCACTTGCTTTAATTCCTCCACACTCTTCCAAATGACACATCTTCAAGCTACATGTGCCCAACACTTGCTGAACACAGGCCACAGAGCTGGCATCTGTCCACCGCCTCCCAAGACAACTGCTTTGCAGAGGACCACCCTTACTCTCCATGCAAACTGTGACAATATATGTAATTATATACGTGTCGTACGCACGTACGTATTTTTTAAATTCAAGAACAGCCGCACCCCTTTCGAATTACATCTGATATCCACAACTCTACCCAAAATAGTAAATTAAGTCAAGGAAGCAGTACGTGGCCCCATCACATCTGGCAGCCCCGAGGTTACAAATGCCGGGACAGTTCGAATCCTGGCTGTGGGCAAGCAGGCTCCCTCGCCCAGGCGTTCCTCATGTGTAAAGAAGGGATACCCATCCCCCTGCCTCTGTACACTCAGTCAGCAACAGCCTGACAAAAGTTAAAGGAACAATGATTCTGCCCACACAAGGGAGGGGCTCCATCAATATGAGCTCTCTTTTCCTCTTTCATAAAACACAACAACTGACCCAGAAAACCTAAGGAAATTATAGCGAAATAACATGCATTAAAGTTATCCACAGCCTCCTAAAGAAATACTCAGAAGAACTTTTCGGAAGTCTGTTCTCCAAGAGCAATGGTTCACAAAGCCATGTGAAGTTTCTAAGCGTCCCCTTAACTTCTGGTACTCAAAATAATATAGGCTTCAATGACAGAAGGTCAGTGGCAGCAGCTGAGGTCCACCCGAACCTTTTTCTACTCTTCCAAGGCTGAGGTGTTTCTTGAAGCCCACAGTCCTTTGCCAGCAAGGCTTGGGCCCCCAGTCACTTCTGTCCCACCTGGTGGCCCCAACAGACACCAAATGCCCATCCTCACAGTCTGCTCATCCATGGCCCTCCTGTGGGCACCAGATGGCCGCCCTGGAGAGGGGAGCACTGGTCAGCTGTGAAACGGAACAAGACCCCAAAGAGCTCTGGTCAAATAACTCACCTCAGGAGGCCTGGCTTCTGGCCCACGGACTGGAGTCCAGATTCTCTGGCGTGAGACTGGCCCGTGAAGACTCATCGTAATTAGAACCACCCACGGCCCCCGCCCATCCAGTTGGAGGACTTTGTGAAAGGGAGCAAGTGAGAGGACCTCCCCAGCACAGCCTCCCTCAATGTAGTACAGGAGTTCAGCATGCAGATCTGGGGCCTGGGTTCGAATCCAGACTCCCCTGCTCATTGTCTGTGGTCTCCCAACCTCTCTGGGTTAAGAGGTCACCTCCTCCGTGAGATGGAGACTTAATGCACAAGAGGTCCATAAGCTATTACGTTCAGCAAGTACCACTGCTGCCGTCATATCCAGCCTCTGGGACTGTGGAGCTCTGGGCAGCTCCGACAGGGACGCAATGAAGTCACTTTGAAGTTCCAACTGCATGGCCCAGCCTTGCTCCGGCCCTCGGCCGTCTGCAGCCAAGCCCTCATTCACTCTTCATTCATTCAAGAGTATTTATTAGTCACCCACAAAGTGTCAGACAACACAGAGAACAAGGAGGACAAAGTCGCAGCTCCCATTCTCTAGTGGAGGAGTCATACCAAAACCAAGACGTGAGGGAGGGGGTGGGGGGCTGGGGGGGCTGG
>NC_048226.1:91071713-91072645 GCF_002007445.2 Ailuropoda melanoleuca | reverse complement strand
AAAAAAAAAATCGCTCACCCCTGAACGGAGACTTCCAGAGAGAGAGGGCTAACTTAGGGCTAACAACCCGGCTCCCCAGTGGTGACAATGGCCCTGGGGGAAACGAGGGGGCTTCAGGCCAGGATGGAGATCAAAGGGGTTTGGGAGGGAAGGAGATAGGGGTTTCAGGCCTTCTGCTCCTGCCTCCCTGCCCCCCCACGCCCCCCACACCCCCCATTCTCCCCATCCCCACCCCACCCCCAAGGCTGCAGAGCAAGTGGCCCTTCAGGACTCAACTCAAATGACCCCAAGATGCAGGGTCTGGGGCAAGCAGGAAATCCACCCTTCATACCAGAAAAAAAGGGGAAAAGACATTTATTTCTCCAGAGAGCTGCCAACTCCATGCATGGGGCCTGGGGGAGCAGCTCGAGCCTGCCCTACGAGCAAAGCGGCCCTGAAATTCTTGGAACAAGGCTTGGTTCAAAGGAGGATAGGGAACCGGCTGCACAGATTCTCCCTTCTGTGCTGGGAGGTGTCTGGGCCGGAAGGGGGCTGGGTGGGAGGAGGCCAAGGCCTCCAGCCTCAGACCTGCTTAGCCAGGTCCAGGGCTCCCCCACACAGACCACCCCAAAGGGTGGCACACAGGGGTGGTCAGCTGCAGGGGGACCAGAGGTGGGTGTCTAAGACTCAGAGCTTGGCTTGGCAGACTCTGGAAGGCAGGAAGGCAGGCCAGCATGGGGGTGGCAGACAGTCTGTGGGACGAGAAGAAAAGCCCTCCAGTCTGGGATTCGGGTACCTGGGGTCAGATGGACAGCTATGAAACAAACAGATTTCTGAATACTCCTAGAGCGTCTAATGAATGCATCAGGAAGCAAGCAGGATGGCATTCAAAGATCCTTTACTACCTGGTGGATTTTTAAGAACTTGCTTTTTATTGACTGAAGAACGAATAC
>NC_048226.1:91045321-91071213 GCF_002007445.2 Ailuropoda melanoleuca | reverse complement strand
TTTGGGAGAGACATCGGGGAGGGTATGTGCTGTGGTGAGTGTTGGGTGTTGTGTAAGACTGATGAATAACAGACCTGTACCCCTGAAACAAATAATAGATCGTATGTTAATTTAAAAAAAAGAATTATGATACAAACAAAAATGATAAATGTATTTATTTCTATTTAAAAAAAAAAGTGAAATACATCAAAAAAAAAACTTTTTTCCAGGCTGTGATTGATGCCACAACAGAAATCAGCAGCACTCAGCGACTGAGAATAATGGAGGTTGGGGAAGAGGCTTATTAGAAGGGGTGGTCTAAGATGGTGACCAAAGTTGGGATGAGCGGGAGCCAGGCTTTCGAAGAACTGGAGGAGGAATGTTCCAGGAGGAGGGATCAGCAAGCCCACAAAGGTCCTGTGGCACAGAGAGGGGTGAAAGGGAACCAACAAAGGCCAGGGTACTGGGTGGGAGGGCACCCAGAAGAGACTGGAAGGCAGGCAGGCCCTCGTAGGAATCGGGAGGTGGACTAGGGAGCCTGGGGAGGGCTTCCACAGGCCACGTGGCCAGTCTCTGCCCGTTCCTGGGGAAGAGGCCACAGTGGACGCAGGGGCCCAGGGAGGCAGATGCTGCATACGGGCGGTGAAAGGTAAGGGTGGCATGGACGGGGACGGTGTCATCAGAAGCAAGAGGAGGGGACTTTGGAGGCAGAGTGGACTAGACTATAGTGACTATAGACTATGGTCCTCAGAATGAGACAGACTTCCTCCAGTCTGGGTGCCACCGTGAGCTTGTTAGAGACCCGATTTTCAGGCCTTACCCTCATCCCCCGGGTGTGGGGCCCAGCCATCTGTAGTTCAGCAAGCCGCCAGGCGTTTCTGAAGGCTGCCGCCATGGGAGAAGCACTGGGCTAGATGACTGATGAGATCAGCGGACACACGTGTGTGTTCCCCCAGGGACTGTCTCGGTATCCCTCCAGGGCAGGTAGACCCTAATCCTTGCTGCCCCATGGGATCCTGAGATCTAGAAAATAGCCTGTCCATGGCATCGCTGTCCAGTTGCCCCAGCTGGGGCCAGCCCAGGCCACGCTAGAGAGGGCGGGGGGGTGCCTAGGCCAAGCCCCAGAAGGGCACTGGCATTTCCCGGTCAATGAGGCTGGAGCAGGGAGCAAGATGGGGAGAGGCTCACACTCCCCTGGGGCCACTGTCACTGCACTGCATTCCAGTTTCAGGACAAGAATGCAGGCAATGCCTCTGAGTCCTGGGGCAGGATTGTCCTAAAGTAGAGAGGATTATGGAATGCCTGCTTATTGACCGAAACTGCTCGATGGAATCTGACCCAAATCCCTCAACCACCCTTGCAGTACCGGCTGGAGTATCCCTCAGGCTCAGCAGGGCCCTGGGGATTAAGTTACCAGCAGGTAACAGAGCCAGGACTCCTGCACAGAGGCCATAAAAACAATTCAGTTCACAGGCCTTGGGATCAGGCTTGCTCTCACAGACTCTACAGCATTCTCCCTTCTCCTCATTCCTCTCAACCCCAGTGACACTCGTCAACCAAGGTGACACACCAAGACAGAGACCAAAGCCCAAAGTGACAAGAGGACAAACAAGGGATCAGAATCTAGAACGTACCCTCTTCTGTCCACTTGCGTGGCCACCACCCGCCCAAGGCCACCGGCACTCTCGCGTGGAATAAAGCAATGTGGCCTCCCAGCTCCACGACCACCCCCACCCCACGAAGCCAGCTGCTTGATCCCGTCCTGCCTCCTCTCCATCCGCCAGTCCGGCCACCCCCCTCACTCAGCTTCTGCCATCTGGCCGTCCTTCTGTTCCTCAAATAACCAGGCTTGCTCCCATCTTATCTGAGAAATATCTATCCATACCTCTGCTAAGTGACGATCATTAAAAATACCACGTGCTGACATCCGCCTGGGATGTTATCTGCAATACCATGCTAGGCGTGTCTCCTGGGTTGACCGACGTCTCCCCAAGATTCACGTGTCCCCAGAATCCGAGGACAGGATCTTAGTATTTGGAAACTGGGTCTTTGCAGAGTAACTTGTGAAGACAAGGTCAGCCTGGGCTGGGGTCGGCCCTACCCCCCTCGGGTGCCTGGTGTCCTTAGAAAGGGAGGTGCATACACAGAGACCCATGGAGAGAGGACTGCGGGACGATGAAAGCAGGAGCAAAGCAGGAGCTGGAACCGCGGCTCCACGAGGCAAAGAATGCCAAGCACCTCCAGCACCCGCCAGACGAGACACCGGAAAGGCGCGAGGAAAGCTCCCTCCGCAGAGCCTCTCGAGAGCGCAGGGCCCTACCGGCACCCTGATTTTGGACTTTTAGTCTCCGAAACCATGACAGAATCAACATCTGCTGTCATCAACCACCTCGTTTGTGGTCACTGGTTACAGCGCTCAAGGAGACTGACGCGGCACAGCACAAGTACTCTCTCTAGTCTGTGCCCTGACCCTGCCAAGGTAGGACTCTGGTCCCCACTCTACAGGTGGGACAGCGATGACCCTTGCTGGAGTTCACATGGTTGGTAAACGGCAGAGCTGAGAGCCCAACTTAGACTCCAGAAAACAGGTTCTTCACACCAGGCTGGGCAGCGGTCCTCTTTTGGCAACGCGGGGACAACCAAAAAAAAAAAAAGAAAAAAAAAGGGAGACTTGGAAGCACCACCTCAAGTCCTGCTCCTTTTAAAGCCCTTGGCAGCTGTTCTATCAGCAAGGGTTTCTGGGAAGCTCTGCTTCGCAGGGAGAGAGCAACTGCCTCTGACCTGCTTCTAAGAACAAACTCGAAGGCGGGTGGAGGCTTACCTCCGCGGCCATAACATAAATTTTTGTTGTGGGGACCACCCCATCTCCTCTCTATACATTTAAAATGTTTCATTATATGCAATAATTATTTTTTTGCTCATCACAGAGTCCTTTGTAGTCCCTGACCTGAATCATTATTATTGTACTTGGCTCAGATGCTAACAAGCTTACCTTCTGAACAGGCATTCTGGGCAAAAGATCCAAAAATCTTTAACTGGTTGAGGCGCAGAACTTGGAACGGCATCCGGCGTGTAATTATTTTTAACAGGAAAAAATAGCCCATCTTGTCAGCTTTCCATTTCGAGCAAAGACAAATTGGCCACAAGCACATACATAAAAGGGTGAGTTTGCTAGAACATACATCATCCTTTCGCTAATTCACTGAGCTTAATCAAGATGAATGCAGTCATTCACTCTCTACGGATGGACTGTCCTTAATGTCCCCCTCTGCCCACGCTGAAAGGGAAACTTGGCCTACGCTGGTTCCCAAAACCAACGCACAGAGGTTTCCCGCAAGTTTTCTAAAGCTTCAATGAAAACAGGGCTTGTTTGCTTTATCATTTAAATTTCAAAATACGTCGCTGGCCAAGGAGAAATACAAACACCGCAGGGCTTGTGCTGCCATGCTGAAGAGAGGAGAAGCCACCGGCTCCATCATCCCGGCCGAGAATCAAAGCCCCACACTTTGGGGCTGCTGTTGCCACTTCTTTTTATTATTATTGTTATGCTTGTTGCTGTTGTTGTTACCCATAATAACATCTCACCTGCCCAGAACCTTATGGTCTCTCCCTCAGGAATGGCACAGCTTCTCTGGACCTCAGTTTCCCTCATGTGTATAACAAGGAACCAGACACAGTGAGCACCTTCGGCCCGAGGTCTCCTTTGTGGATAAAGAGGGAAGTTGGCTCGGTTCTGCTGAAATGTGCTCGGGTGTTAACGGCCAGAAAGCCCTGGCCCTTCTTACCAGCCGTCTGTCTAATGGAGCGCATATCCAAGCGTCGAGAAGATATGCCACACCTTCCGCAGCCCCCGGCCGTGGGATCAATATGGCTATTTTCATTCTGAATGGATAAACCAAAATGGGCCCATAAACACTTCTAGGTGTCCTAAATTGGTCACTGGGTAGAAAAAAAAAATCGCTCACCCCTGAACGGAGACTTCCAGAGAGAGAGGGCTAACTTAGGGCTAACAACCCGGCTCCCCAGTGGGTGACAATGGCCCTGGGGGAAACGAGGGGGCTTCAGGCCAGGATGGAGATCAAAGGGGTTTGGGAGGGAAGGAGATAGGGGTTTCAGGCCTTCTGCTCCTGCCTCCCTGCCCCCCCACGCCCCCCACACCCCCCATTCTCCCCATCCACCCCACCCCCAAGGCTGCAGAGCAAGTGGACCTTCAGGACTCAACTCAAATGATCCCAAGATGCAGGGTCTGGGGCAAGCAGGAAATCCACCCTTCATACCAGAAAAAAAGGGGAAAAGACATTTATTTCTCCAGAGAGCTGCCAACTCCATGCATGGGGCCTGGGGGAGCAGCTCGAGCCTGCCCTACGAGCAAAGCGGCCCTGAAATTCTTGGAACAAGGCTTGGTTCAAAGGAGGATAGGGAACCGGCTGCACAGATTCTCCCTTCTGTGCTGGGAGGTGTCTGGGCCGGAAGGGGGCTGGGTGGGAGGAGGCCAAGGCCTCCAGCCTCAGACCTGCTTAGCCAGGTCCAGGGCTCCCCCACACAGACCACCCCAAAGGGTGGCACACAGGGGTGGTCAGCTGCAGGGGGACCAGAGGTGGGTGTCTAAGACTCAGAGCTTGGCTTGGCAGACTCTGGAAGGCAGGAAGGCAGGCCAGCATGGGGGTGGCAGACAGTCTGTGGGACGAGAAGAAAAGCCCTCCAGTCTGGGATTCGGGTACCTGGGGTCAGATGGACAGCTATGAAACAAACAGATTTCTGAATACTCCTAGAGCGTCTAATGAATGCATCAGGAAGCAAGCAGGATGGCATTCAAAGATCCTTTACTACCTGGTGGATTTTTAAGAACTTGCTTTTTATTGACTGAAGAACGAATACGTGCACAGGGTGAAGCTTTCCGATAGAATGAGAAGTGTCTCAGAATCAACGCTGAGCTTCCCTGAGGCCCCCAGAACGTCCCATCGGCCTCTGCAGCAGCCACTAATCCCATCTTCTTTTCGAGTCCTTCCAGATCTAGTCTGTACACACATGCTCGCGTGTGTGTGTTCTTCCTTTTACACGCAAATGGGAACAGTGAGAAAATTCCAAAAGAACGACTCACCATCTGGAGCCTGATTTTGTCATCTGTCAAATGACGAGCTTGGATGGGCCTCTTCTGGCTCTGAAGAGTCCAAAGGATGTACGTCCCTGCCGAAAGCCAGAGCCTGAGAAGCTATCCTGCACACTGGTTTGACTTGGCTCGGGGGACCTGTCCGCGTCTGCTGGAGCGTTCTAGTGCTAACGGGTGACCTTTCCTGAGCACTGCCCGGGACCAGGCTCCGGGCCAAGCAAGTCACGGGCACCTACTTGTCCAACTTTCCCAAACACCCTAGGAAGTGAGGCCTGGTATTAGTATTCCCATTTTATAGGAAAGGAAACCAAGGTCCAAGAAGCAAGGCAAGCTGCCCAAGGCCACGTAGCTGATAAGTGGTAGGTAACTAGGGTGCAAATGCATTTCTCTCATGGCCAGCATTTTGGGCAACACAATGAAACAGGGAAGACCTACACGCCCTATGACACAGATATCTATCCCTGGTGTGCTATTTCAGTGAAACTCCAAATCATCATGAGAAACAGTGACAAACACAGAAGAGCTATCCCCCTCCCCTCAACGAGACCTAGGTCAACCTGGCCTCACAAGCCCAACTTCACATGAACGCAATTCCATGCAGGGCAAATGTGTGATATCAGCTTGCGGCTGCAATCTGGCCAAACCAAATGCAAAAGACACTTAACAATATGCATCAAGGGCCTTTAAAAAGTCTAGAATCTTTTTTTTTTTTAAAGATTTTTATTTATTTGATAGAGAGAGAGACAGCAAGAGAGGGAACACAAGCAGGGGGAGCGGGAGAGAGAGAAGCAGGCTTCCCGCTGAGCAGGGAGCCAGACGCGGGGCTCGATTCCAGAACTCTGGGATCATGACCTGAGCCGAAGGCAGACGCTTAACAACTGAGCCACCCAGGCGCCCCAAGTCTAGAGCCACTGACTTGGTCATTCTACATCCAGAAATCTATCTGAAGGAAATCTGAGATGGAAACAGGTTTACTTGCACACGCGAGCATGTGTGCACACACACTCATCTCGGTATGGGTAATGAGAGACAAGTACCAAAAAAATATTCCTAATACTCAAAATTACAGATAAAATTGGGAAAATGACAAACTAGCATTATGATGGGATATGACAACATTATGTTGCATTAAAGTCATACTTTAAAAGCCTGCTTTTAAAATACTTCTATTACAGTGAGAGAAAAATCCAATGAGACTGTTGACATTAGGTGATCTCAAATTTAAAAGAAATAAGCAAAGAAAAGGGAAAGGCAATGCAGAGAAATACATTAACACTATTTTCTGCTTTATGCTCTTAACGTTTCCCAAGATTTCCACGGAGTTAATAAAAATAAGCATTATTTGAAAGAAATGATGACCCATGTTCCTGGGTCAAATGAGCAACAGGTGTCATCTGAGAGCAAAAGGAATTCAGTTCGTTTTCAGATTATGCTTCCAACAAGCTACATGATCCTGCCAAATAAGGGAGTGGATTTGGAAAGAGATTGACAGAGTGATCCAGTAAAAAGTGGCTCAGTTTCCAAAGGACCATGGAGAGCAGAGAAGGGAATCCCCAGGAACAGTCTACACCACAGCAGGTCCACTGTAGATCAGGGGCCTGCGGGGGGGTCCCCAGGTGAGTGATCTGAGAAATAGGGTGGGAGGGCCTTGACGGAGCTGAGAGGTCAAAGAACAGCTCCTCTCAGGATAAAAAGCCACAAAGTTCGAAAAGGGAAGAGGCGACTAGAAATCCAGGACACACAGAGCCGTCCAGAAAGGACACGTCATCAGCATCCACAGTTCGGATGTGCAGGGAAGACCATTTAGAGGCATAACTGTACACACAGTTTACCAGTGTTTCAACTTTCAGAATTAATCCTGCCGAAAAAGCACAGAAGTCTTAATTATGGATGTGGGAGAGAATATGAATGTTACCTGCCTTGCCAACATGAAAAGAGAGATGCCAGAAAAAGGGGAGGTGGACGAGGGGGCGGGCGGGCATGCTGGTGTCTCAAGCTCAAGTGTTGAGTCCGGATACGAGGGAGGCCCAGGAAAGCAGGTCTAAGTGGGGGGTGGGGAGGGGAAGGGGCGGTGGAGATAGGCAACCAAGCCTATTATTAAGAGATACTGACCCACCCTGCCCCCGTTCACTTAGGAACAGGACTACCGCAGGCAAGAAGAAGGACAGGGAGATGGCAGATTCAGGCTCTTTTCCACATCAGCCTTTCCCGTTTGATTCTAAATATGTGCATGCATTATTTGGATTAAAAACCCAATTCTTAGGGCGCCTGAGTGGCTCAGCTGGTGAAGCATCTGCCTTTGGCTCAGGTCATGGTCCCAGGGTTCTAAGTACTTTATAGGTATTATTTTTCTTTTAAACCTTCCAACAACCCTATGAAAGTAGGAACTATTACAATTTTCATTTTACAGATAGAACAACTCTTTTTTATACTAAGACTTAGAAATCCAGTAGACAATTTATATACTTACAGCACATTTCAACCCAGACTTTGTCCACCTTTCATGCACTCAGCAGCCCCATACCGGCTACCACAGTGGACAGCACGGATCCCGCTACGGCTTAAGCAAGCCCAACCTCTCTGGGCCTCCATCTCCCGCTCCCCACCCCCAAAGGTCAGGACAGACTTTGTATCTGTCTTCTTTCATTGTCAGATACAGTACAACAACCTTTGATCGTAAGAGCTAACATCTGCACAGACTCTGCTGGCTTCTACCCGTCGGTGCTTCCTGTCGTTCTTTCAAAGTGCCCCCAGCTGAAAGCTTCAGAAACCAAGGGTCAGAGAGGTCACCTGCTCGGCCCAGAGTCACACAGCCAGTGTGAACCACAGCTCAGGCCTCCTGCCTGCAAATCCAGGTCACTTGTCTTCACTTACAACTTGCTACATACTTCACCCAGGCCAGGCCAGCAAATGGGTGCCTCTTTCCCGGAGGGAAATTTGACACCTCCCATTGGAGGGTCAGAGGCAAGTCACTGAAATGTTTGCATCAACTTTTAAAGAGATCCAATCATGCACCCTTCTCTGCTTCCTGGGCAAAGGAACATCTGGAAGTTTAAACCTCTCAACAGCTGGGAGATGTCCTTAAAAAGCATCATTTATTACTCCCACAATGAAAGCCACACTGTCAATTTGGGGGGGAAGGGGGAGCAACTTGACAGCTGTCAGTTTCTTGCCTGGGAGGGAGATGTGGGCCCTGAGCCCCAGGAGCTCCCAGAACAAATAGAAGGAGTCTGCCGCTAATCCACTCTCACGGATTAAGTGCCAGCATGAGTCAGGTCTGCAGGACAGGTGGGTGACTGGACGAGAACCTGCATTTATTGTCTACACTGGGATTCATCCCCCAACATGCTGAACTGGGAGCACAGGGCAAAATCCAAGGGAGCAACCACACCACAAACATCTCTTAAAAAGGCAAAGAGTTCTAAGCCCCAAATGCTCGGCCCTACCCTTAGGACCATCCTCCATCCACTGACATTCCAGAAGAAGGAAAGAATGTGAATGATCTTCGGAGCTGCCAGATGGGAGAGATGATCTGTGGTACAAGGGACAAAGGGACATTTGTGTTCAGATCCCACCCCCCTGCCACTTCAGCTTGGGGGGCCTCCCCTGGACTGCTCTGTGCTCCTGAGGGCTGGGCAGTGGGTGCCATTAATAAACGTCTCCCAAGCGCCCCTAAATTCTTCCGCACTGCACATCTCAACCAGTGACCTGGAACCCTAGAGGCAGAGATAACCTCAAGGCAGGAAAGCAGACCAGTTAAGACACAAAGATCCTAAAATTAGGCTGCCTGGCTACAAATCTTAGCTCTGGCCCTGCTACTTAATCGCAGTTACCTTGAAAAGTCACTTATCTCTCTGCCTCCGTTCCCGTTGGTAAAATGGGGAAATTAAGATTGACCACATAGACTTTTGTAAGGACCACACATATAGATTAGATACAAAGGCAGAGCGCTCAGAACGGAGGCTGGTATACAGTCGGAGCTATTTACATGCACGCTAGCATGAGTTCACAGTGGAGGAAATCAAGGCCCAAAGGAGCGCAGCAATTAAAGTCATTTTGCAGAGACAGGGCTTAAGCATGGATCCCAAGACTCCAAATCTAGGAACTGAAAAAAATGAAACAACACTTATAAATGTTTTTCAAAATGGGAAGCACTGAACACCCTCGGTCATTCATCACGTGTTCGTGGTCCACCCATTGTGCAAGACACCCGTTCCAGCGTGTCTGGGGCTCACGGGCTGGCGGGATAATAATCACCAGCACTTATTGAGCACCTACTACATGCTGGCTCTAGGGAAAGCTCTTCGTGCGCAGAATCTCTTCCAATCTATTTACTTTCCAGTTTCACGGATGAGGCAACACACGCAAGAAGGTAACTTCCGCCCGGAGATCTGAGGCTTCCCAAGGCAGAGGCAGGACCCAAATCTACACGGTACGAACAGGAAGTCCTCACTCTTATCCACTATGCTCTGCATGCTCTTCCATGTTCCTAACGCATGGGTACAATTATCTAATGGCTTTTGGTGTCTCTGCCACAAAGTAACAGAACAATTCAAAATGCCAGGCAGAGCCCCAGGTAGTTAAAAGCCCAGGCTCTGGGCTCCGACACAATAAATGAATGAATAAATCTTGCTGATGAACCGGGTCCTTCTCCTGGAAGAGGGATCTGCCTGCCCTCCTCCCCTAATTTGGGCCTGAAGGCTGGAATGTGAGGCGGGGAGGAGAACAGAAATTACAGGGCTATTTATTCTTCAGGGAGGCGTCCAGGGTGGGGTGGGGCCTCTAGGAAGCCCATTCTATTAGACTACAATCAGTGTATCTGTTCCTGGAAGGCTTATCCTGGCTGGGGGTATGTAAGCCTCTGGCAATCAGAAATGACAGTGCCACGGGAGCAGGCGCCCCGCATTCCTACATTCCAAGCAGAAAGGCAATAGGAAGTCTGGAGAGGAAGAGGGGTATCCCACCTGGGCAGGTCAAGATCAAAGGGCAGAGCACAATGGTCCAGCAGGACCATGGACCTGCCTGGAATCTTGGGCCCAGGATGAAGGAAAAGTACACTGAACAAGGGCTGTTTCCGGAACGCCAATCCCACCGCGGCGCCGTGTGACCTTGTCTGAGTCACTGACCCTCTCCTGGGCAGCAGTTTCTATCTCAGCATCAGTCTGGGACAGGTATATAAATGATCTTTAACACCAAGCAGTAAAACGCCAGCAGGAGGGAGCACTTGCTCAGAGTTTATCATCACTCTGGCCCAGAGTTAATCCTGCACTACCTTATCTCAGCCTCCAGACTTTTAGCCTCGGTTCACAGTGAAGGAAACTGAGGCAGGGAAAAGTTCAGGCCACTGCATGATGAACTAAGTAACAGAAGGAGACAAAGGCAGGCGGGAAGCGGTGGCCATCCAATGCCAGAAACCGAGCTCTTAACCACCACACCAAGAACATTTCCTTTTAGATGATCAATGAAGGTGAACTCCTTGGCCAAAGAAGTCCCTTCCAACTTTGAGAGTGTAGGATCCCGGGACAGTCCCAAAGCAGCACAGGGTCCCAACACCCTAGACACAAACCCTGCCCTGTGGGACCTGTGTGAGCAGGCAGACAAGACCGCGCCGAGCAGCGCTGTTTGTGTGGGGGAGAAAACAAAACAACACAACTGCCAACAATTTGCATGCTCTCGGAGAACGAATAAACACACCGTGGTGTGTTCGCACAGTGGAAGAGATGCCCAGTGAGAAACAGACCGCGGCCACGTGCACCAACACGGACCTATCGCTGACGTGCTGAGGGGCAAAGGAAGCTGCAGAGAGCACGGAATTTCTGTAAAGCTCAAAAGGAAGGGCAGAAAACAGTACAGTATTTAGGCATACTCATGTACACAGTGAAAACAATTTTGAAGCAAAGATATAATAAACTCCAAAATCCAGGATTGTGGTTGTCTCTGGAGGACAGCACTGAGGGGTAGAGGTGGGAGAGACCAGAAAGAAGACGCACATGGCGTCAGTGCTCATCGGTCACATTCTGCCTCCTGGGCAAGGTGCAGGGGCCACAGGTGTCCGAGTACTACCATGCCTCACGGCTGGCCAACAAATGGCATCCATTTCTTCTGGAGACATCAATAGGGGATGACGGGCTAAGTGTTGAAGCTACATGAAATCTGCTCCCCAAGTGTCACCAAAAGTGTCGCCATCAAAGGCATTTGCTGGTCATTTCTTCCACAAGAGAAACCAACTCCTGGACGGGCCTTTGATATGTCGGAATCTCCTGGGTGGGCACGCTGTGACCCCTGCGCTAGGCCGTTGACTGCTATACGTCAGCGAGTACCTGCCCTCACCCAGTCTTCGCCAGGTACCAGGAAGCTGGGTGCTCCCCTGCACTCTGGGAAGTGCGGTAAGAAAAGCCACCTGCTAGAACTCTGAGGGCAGGACCAAGATCAGGCACGTGAGAGCTGAACGGAGACACCCAACGCGGTGAACACCGGCCACTGGAATCCAAAGGATGAAGACTCAGGGCAGCGCTGTGAAGGCACAAGACGTGCACCTGACACTTGGGCTGGAAGGACGTGGCTGAGCTTCGTACAGTTTCTGCGCCTCATGCCCAAACCACAGGCAACAAAAGAAAAAACCAGCCAAGTTGGACTTCATCAAAATTAAAACCGCTTGCGCATCCAAGCAAGAATGCTTNAGGACCAAGATCAGGCACGTGAGAGCTGAACGGAGACACCCAACGCGGTGAACACCGGCCACTGGAATCCGAAGGATGAAGACTCAGGGCAGCGCTGTGAAGGCACAAGACGTGCACCTGACACGGGCTGGAGGGACGTGGCTGAGCTTCGTACAGTTTCTGCGCCTCATGCCCAAACCACAGGCAACAAAAGAAAAAAGCAGCTAAGTTGGACTTCATCAAAATTAAAACCGCTTGCGCATCCAAGCAAGAATGCTTTCAAGGGAGTGAGGAGACAACCCACAGAATGAGAGAAAACATCTGCAAACCGTATACCTGAAAAGAGAAGAATACCCAGAATACATAAAGAACTCCTACAACTCACAGCAATAATCAACATTTCTGCTAAGATCTAGAAGTGGTCAATAAGCACATGAGAAGATGCTCGAAAACACTAGCCACTTAGCGAAATGCAAATCGAACCCCCCGTGAGATATCATCTCATGCTTTCTAGGATGGCTACTATTTATACATAGCCATGTATATGTGCATTTATACATACGTATAAAATAAGCGTTGGATACAGAGCAGCTATGGAAAACAGTACGGCAGTCTGCCCCCTAAAATGAAACACAGAATCGCCACAAGACCTAGCAATACCTACATCCGTGTTCACAGAAGCATAATTCACCATAGCCAAACAGTGGAAGCAACCCAAATGTCCATCGACAGACGAACAGATGAACAAAACGTGGTACGCACATACAACAGAGAATCATTCAGCCCTGAGAGAGAAGGGCATTCTGACCCGTGCTCCAACAGGGATGAACACTGAGGACATTGTGCGAAGTGAGATAAGCCAGTCACTGAAGGACAAACGCTGTGTGATTCCACTGATAGGAGGCACCTGGACTAGTCAGATTGGCAGAGACAGCGTGTAGAACAGTGACTGCCAGGGGCTGGGGGGAGGAGGAATGGGGACTTGGTGCTTCACGGGGACAGAGTTTCAGTTTGGGAAGATGAGGAAGCTCTGGAGATGCAGGGCTGCACAACAATGTGCTTAAGGCCACTGAACTGGACACTTGAAAAGGGTGACAATGGTACATTTCGTTAGGTGTATTTTACCTCCAAAAAAAATTTAAACAGAAAAACTAAAAACCTACAAATAAACTATGCCCTCATCCCCCCAACGTGTGTCAGTGAGGACGGTGACCGGCGCTGTGACCTCAAAGAGCTTGCTACAAACACTAAGTCCACGCCGGCAGGTAGAGCAAAGCACATCCTGCAACAGGCACTCAACAAATGGAGTAAGTGCCCAGCATAGAGCAAGAGCTGTTCTTGAAGACTCAATCCAGCCCCTCAAAAAAGGGGAAGACACAGAGACAGGAGACATGCAAGGCTCACTCACTGTGACCCCCACACCCGCGGACACAATCGGGCAGGCTCCGGCATTCCAGACAGGTGCCGAGGTGGCCCAGATGTCCTCACCTGCACAGCCCCCAATCCCCAGTCAAACACCAGAAACTCTTTTCTTGGGAACCATGGGGAAGGGGGTAGGGAGCGGGTATGGAGGCCTTATCAGCAAGAGAGCTTCCTCTCAACTACTAGGTCCACTTTCCACCAGGAAACCCAGCAATCCAGGACAGCAGATGATGCAAAAATCACTTGCTATCTGCAGGGCTCACAGTCCTGCTGTCCGATCCCCCTCCCGTTCACGCTGGGTTGCAGGAGCCAGAGGTGAGCTGTGCAGGGGACCGGGATCCACTTCCTCTCTGCCTCCCCCCTCCACCCCCTAGATGTGCCAGCTGGAGGGCAGGTCCCCAAACACCTCTGGGAGAGCCTGTGAGTTCCCAGGGCCTCAGATGTGGTGCCTGGGAGGTGAGAGGTGCGCCTTAAATCTGTTCATGTGAACTCAGTTTCCTCCTGGGTCACCTTCTACTAGAGGAAGAAACTCAGCCCAGAGATGTGAAGGTCACATAGCTACTCGTGGCAAGCTGAGGTTCAAGCCAGACAGTCTGGCGTTAGGATCTGGGGAGACAGACGCTGACATGAGGCCAGGGATATAAAGGAAAGATCCGCTGGATGTTGTCGCTTCTGCCCATGCCGCCCGAAGCAGAACTGGGTACAGGGAGGCACTTGCAAGGGTCACCAGGAGAGCGAATGCAGGTGGCACCCTTGTGTTCTTGCTCAGAAATCAGAGGGAGACAGTGAGGGAGGAGAAGGCTCAGCCAGACACTTGCGTGTTTCCTCTCCACTGGCACTTCATTAATGTGCCCTTCACACCCCCTCCCTCACTGCCACCAAGTCCTATTTATAATTAAAACAGGTTTATGACACGGGAAAAACACCCGAAGCCCTTTGCCCTCCATCCACACCACCTAGGACAGCTATACCCCAATTCTTCCCTTTGCTTGCCCAATCTCTGTCCAGAGATTGTCTCATCAGAACCAGGGACCTGGGGTCCCGATATCTAAAATATGCAGCTGGAGTCAAAACTGTCCTGCCCTTTTGGAATACTGCAGAAGCGGGGGGATCGGAACACAGGGATGGGAACAAAGAGAAACTTCACTGAGGGAAGAGGATTTGTTTTTATATTTCCTGGGGATCTGGAGTTAATGGATGGGTTCCAAACCCAGTCTCCACACTCTGACCTGGGTTCCCATCTACCTTTTAAGAGTTGTGAGAACGTGGGCAAGTCAGCAAACTCCTCTGAGCCTCCACTTGTCCCATCTGGAAAACGGGGTTGATGATGGTTGCTCTCACGATACCTGGGGGGATGTGAGTGAAGTACTTGGCACCGTGCCACACAGTGGGCTCAGCTGTGGTCAGTAACACACTCAGATGACACAGATCCTCACCATCAGCCAGAGGAAGGAATTCGAGTTCCCACTCAGAGATAAGAAACACAGACGCCCAGCCCCTCTGTCACAGGCAAACTCATCTCCACCTACTCCGCTCCACCCCACCAACCCCGTCCATTACCCCCACCCCCTGACCTCGACGCCTTCCCAACCAACCAGACCTCAGCCACCCTATCCCCGGAGACCCGCCTAAGTCAGCGGCTCCCCGGAGCCTTCCCTGTGTTCAGCTGCCTGGCCTACTGGGCTCCAGCACCATCCCGTGCATCATGAGATCCACTATCCCAGCATGGTGCTGTCCACAGGCGCAAAATCGCATGTGCCTATCCCCGCACTGGACTCACTCACCGGGGAGGGTCTCAGAGAGACCCCCGAACTCTTCTCAATCGCAGAGCTGCGAGCCCAGCACGGTGCCTGCACGTGAGACACACGGTAAATGCTGGTGACTGCATGCAGCTGTTCACGTGCAATTTACACACAGAATTAGTTCACTCTTACAACTACACGAATTAATGTGGGACAAGTTCTGCGCACTGGTGCACAGTCTGGATTCAGGAGCTGTAGGATGGCGTTTTCCTACAGCGATGGGTAATACTAAATACCATGGAGCTGCACCGTAATGCTGCTTCGTCATTCTTCTGTCCTCCCCTGGAGCCACGAGTCGTTCCAGGCACAGGAAGGTCCTGCAGTTCCTAACCATGTCCTTAATGAATTGTTCCGGCATGGCGCTCACACAGATAAGACGGGAAAAGCTGTACGAAGTGGGGTGGGGCTTCTCTCCCCATGACAGCGGCTTGTTTGTTTCTTTCGGCAACTTTGCTGTGACAGCTCACAGTAAGTGAGGAGGGATCTGAAAATCACGCGTGTTCCCCTGCTGGAAGTCAGCACTGACTAAGCCGCTGGGAGGGCAAAAGCCCGGGAGCTGCCGGGAAACCATCATCATCATCACTGCCCGGTAACTGCCCACCAGTACCACGTGTCCCGATCCAGCAGCACACAAAAGGACTGGCTTCCTTAAAAAATAAAAAAAATAAAAAAAGCCAACCTGTGTTGAGGCAGAGAGGGAACAGGAAAAGGAAAGTAGCAGTCTACAATCTAAGAAGCAATTACTTTTCCAGGCACTCGCAGCCCATCACGAAAGCATGGAAGGGTCTGAAGAAACAATTCAGAACACCACGAGCACGGTGTTCTACGGGAAGGAGCATTACTACCTCATCATCGGGGAGGCGCTGGCCCAGTTGCAGCATCTGGTCAATAAGGATTGAAGCAGGGAGCACCCACCACGGCCCTGCACGCCCGGCCCCTGCTAGGCCCGGCGGGGGAGGGGGGGCATGGCAAAGCGTGGCATGTCTGCTCGTGCAATGGGAGAGCCACCGCAGTGGGTGCAAGACTCTGTGCACATCTGCCCCACGTGTGTGTTTATTTTGGAGACAGAAAGGATTTCTGCCTGGACAGCGGAGCTGGAAGGCTTCCATACGGGACTGAAGAGGTAGCCAGTGGCCTTCCAAACAAGCGGAGGCACCTGGACTTCATCCCACAGTGATAAGGAGCTGTGGAAGGTTTTGAACAGGGGCAGGGGTGAGATCAGAGTGACATTTCAGAGAGATGGGTCCACACGTGGTGTCCCGGGCGTGGAGTCTCGGAAGAACGTTCTAGCTAACGCAGCTGAGAGTGCCCTCTTATTGGATGATTGGCTTTTCCCATTTTTCAAAAGGTAATAGAAAAAGCCAAAGGTCCTCTGTGTGGCATGTCCCCTGTAATTTACGGGAGAGCAGCTGGAGCAGACAGATGCCCCTTCCAGCATTCCTTCTGATGGGGTTTACTCCACAGTCCCACTTAAGTCATGATTCATCCAACCTTGGGATCGCATCAGCCCATCCTCCCACTTAAAGACAAAGAGATCTCCTATCCTGACAGAGCATCGCTTCTTATAAAACAGAGGCGTGCATCTGGTCCATAAAAAACCCATGAGGCAAAGGCCAGAGTGTCCTGGCCAGGTCTGTACTCAGAGGATGCTGCCACTGGGGACCTGGGGGCCTCACCCGCAGGCTGTGCTTCCCGTGGCCATGGCCTCCCCTGCCCCTTCACAGGCCCACCTTCCACCGAGCGCACCTGGGAGGAGGAGCTTGGAGGCTGCCCCCTGGCCTGAGCCTCCTCTGTCCTTCCAGAGCCAAAGGCACTATCCTTTCCCTATCATCTCGCTGGACATTCCACACATGTTTTCTCAATCAGCAAGGCATTCCCTGCATAGTTATTTGTTTAAAAGGAAAAGCAAAGGGTTTTTTAAACAAGCAAGGGGTGACGCAGGAAAGAGGAAATCACTCTTTCCGTTACTATAGTGCATGGAAAGTGTCCTGGCAGACAGGACTCCCAGACGGTACAATAAGGTTTTCGCATTTTATACCTGAAGGATTCCTGACATCCTTGACCCTAGTTATGCAACCATCTGGCCTCTGGTCCAGCGCTGAGACCTGACATCACGGCGCCAGAACGGCTTCCCGGGAGCTCCCACCTTCTGCAGCCTGCCCTACCTGTCTGGGTGCTTCCTCCGGCCCCGCTCCTGGCCAGAGTGCTTTTCAGAGGGCAGGCTAGATTCTGAAACTCCCAGACTGGAAGCTTATAATGCCTTCCCATTTTTAGCCCGGGTACCTGCTGTGAAATAGGCCTGCGGTCAGCAGCCACCGAACAGCCAGAGAACGTGAACGGTGGGGCTGGGCAAGAACCCAGCCCTCACTCGCCCCGAACTACAAGCTAAGTGCTGTCCGCCCCATGGACGCCTTGGGCATAGGTCAGAAGCATGGCTTGTCTGGCCAAAGGCACCTGGTAGATACGGGGCTTGAATGATACTGAAGGTCAGGAATGACAGGATTCTTCAAAAGGACTGGCGTCTGCAGACCGATTTCTAACAGTCGCGTCTCACCCAGACAGAAGTAGCCAGCAGAGGAAATGGGATGGGTATCAGTCCCTTTCCCCACTTCCTCTCCTAACTAACTCCTGCTTATGCTTTATGTCTCAGCTTAGCGGTCACCTCCTCCAGGAAGCATTTTGCATGTCTGTATTATTCTTTCGGAAAGCATTCAAAGTCAAGGCGAAGTAGCCTTTTGAGCCCCAACCCCTCCTTCCTCCTAAGATGACAACAGTGACTTTGATCTAAGTCCTTCTGGCCCATTCTTTAGACACTCACATCCATCTCTAAGTATCCTCAAGGAACACAGAGCATGAGCTGCGAGTTCACAGACTGACGAAGGAGTGGGGGCCGCACACGTTTTCGATTTTACCGCATGCTGCCCTCTGGTCTCTCAGGCGACCTCATGCTCACGAGCTGAGTTTGGAGGATCCTGGGCCACACAGCCTCGCCAAGACTTGAGTCAGACTTCCTATTTTGGGCACATTTTAAAACAGGAAAAATGTATCCCCTGAATACAACTCAAATGCCCCTCCACTGAAGGATGTGTCCTGAACCGGCGGCATATCCGTGGAACAGAAAGCCATCCAAACCACCAAACCGCTGATCCCTGCAGCGGAATCCCCCCATGCATCAGGCTCCGTGGGAAAAACCAGACTCGGGGGGCTACACACTGTGTAATTCCGTTCAGACAAAAAAGGCAAAGCTGTAAGGTCAGAGAACAAATTATTGGTTGTCCTCGGCTGGGGGTGGGGGAGCAGCCTGACTCCAAAGGGACAGGAGGGATGTCTGGGGGTGACGGAGACAGTCTGTATCCCGACAGTGATGATGGCACGACAGTGCACACAGCTGTTGTGTGTTTATGAAAACGCCTCGTGCTGTGCCCCAGAACAGAGGAGACCCGCTGGACAGACATCAGATCTTGATCAGACTTCACACCTGACTTTATCAGTGAGATTCAGAAGCTCTCTGCATGTGCTCTGGACTCTGCTTTCTTCCGTTGAGAGCTGCTTGTGGATCTCTTTTACCTACTTTGCGATGAGGTTGTTTGGCTCTTTGTTATGGACTTTGGGGAGCTCAATCCTCATTATTACAGCTTTTTTGTGCTTAGACATGCTTTCTTCTTTAATAGCTAGTCCCATTTGTCAATTTTTTCCTTTTCATGTGGGCTTTGCTCCTTCTCTGGTGAACTTCTCCTGGGTCTTCATGTCTCGCTGGAATGCGGGATGTCAGGATTGACCCTTTCATCCCACAGAAACCACGTTCTTGCATGACTCTATTCATAATCTTTCACATTCCTTACAATAATGGGGTATTTTAGTACACTGGCTTCTTTCTGTGTCTCCCCCACTATGCCATAAGCTCCCTGAGAACTGGAACCATATCTGTTGATCACTACCAAATACCCAAGGCCTAGAACAATGCTCAGCACAGAAGAGGCATTCCACAAACATCTGCTGAATAAATGAAAGTCAAGAAAAACCTAAAACAAGTGCCCATGATGTAGAGAAACGTGCGTCTAGCATGTAATAGACACTAGACGTAAATGACATATCAGCGTATCACTGTATCACTGACAGCAACAAACATCACACCTCTCGCCAGAAAACAGCAAACATGGCTTCAGGGCCAATCTCATGAGCCACAAGAGTTACCTAAACTTTTTAAAATATCGAGACACTGTGATGTCATAATCCTAAGACTGGGGATTTACAAAAACAAAAAACAACAACAATAACAACAAAAATACAAAAGAAAACAAAATCGAAAAACCCCAAAAAGCTTTAACTAAAATACAGAAAACTTGACATATATAAAAAACTTTCTATTACGGAGCTGAGCATCCAAATGAGAAGAATGATTAAGTGAGCAATAGAACAGTCACTGAACAGAAATGCTATCTACGCAATAAAAACAGACAGAGTACACAAGAATATCCCAGAATGCCCACTACCTAACGGTAACTAGGACAAGTCAGGATGTGACCATATACACCAGAATGACAACTACAGCAATAAAGACAAAACAGTGACTGCATTTAACTCAAGAAATTATATTTAACTTTCATAGACTTTTCCCCAGATTTTCAAAGATAAGCTCCCATTTGTTTCACGTGAGGAAAGCTAAATTTCCCATCACAGTTCTGTCCACCGAGGGCCTGGACTCTCCAGCGCAGGTCCCTCCTTCCTGAAACCCACCCTCTACGTGCAACTGTCATCTCTCTAAATATAAAATCTGGAAAACGACTCCTTGGTTGCAATCCTGGGAAAGCACCCCCAGAGTTGGCAGGGCCCATTCAAATCCACTTCTGTCTGGTCATTAAGGCTCCTGAGAGTCCCCGCAGCCTCCTGCCATCTCCTCCTGACACACAGGAGCCTCCCCTCTTAGTTCCCTGTCTTCCAGGCCCTTGTGGAGACCAGAGACCCCTCGTCCCTCTTCCCTCCAGGGTGGGGACTGCAGGACTCAGTGGCCACACACCTGGCTGCCTCCATTTCTTACATCTCCCCCCTCACCCCTGACAGGTATCACGGGGGTCTGCCTCTCTCCTCTACCGGGAGCTCCTTCGAGACAGGGCGGTTTCTTACTCACAGCGGATTCCCCTGTGTCGGCACTCACTCGCCCACTCACTCACTCATTCCATGCCCCAGATGCCTACCACGTCCCAGGCACCGTTCCAGAGCGGCCCTGTTGGACAGAAACAGAACGCGAGCCACGTGTACTTCGAGATTTTCTAGTAACCACGATTTTAAAAAGTTAAAAGAAACAGGTGAAATTAATTTTAATAATGTACTTAAGCCAATATATCCAAAATATCATTTCAATATACAATCGACACTAAAGAATTCATTAATGAGGTACTTTACATTCTCCTTTTGTACTCAGTCTTTGAAAGCCATGTGTATTTTACACCTCCACTCAGACTAGCCTCTCCCAAGTGCTCAGTGGCCACCTAAGGCGGGTGGCGACCACACGGGACAGCAGTTGCAGATGCTTGGACTACAGCACTAACAGCCCAGCAGCCCATGACCAGGAGCCATGCCCACGACCACCAGCCTGGCCCAAGAGCCTGCGATGCTCGCCTGTCCCTGAAGCCCCGGCTTCTGACCCTGATTTAGCCCCTTCTCAGCACAGCAGCCAGATCGACCGTTTCCAAACCTAAGTCACATCCAATCAGTTTTCTATCTAAAAACCCGTCAACAGCTCCCCATTTTACAGAGTAAAAGACAAGTCACTCGGTAAGGCGACAGCAACTGACTAGACTTGTGGTGCTCATTTCACTACATGGAGCCTACCCGAGGTACACCTGAAACTAACAGAACGTTATACGTCAATTACATCTCAATTCAGGAAAAAAAAAAAAGACAATGTCTCCGGAAAGGCCTGAAGACTGTAAAGTACCCATTGCGTGCTGCCCGGGCAGCCCCTTCCACCTCTGTCCTGTCCGCCTTGCTCACACCACCGCTCTGGCTCATTCTCCGAGACGCTCCTCCCTCTCACAGGCTCACCCCTGCTCTCAGCCTCTGTCCTGGCTCTCCCCCGCAGGGCCTTCTAGACTAACCTCCTCCATCTCCCTCAAGCCTGCTCCAACGTGGGCTTCTTGATGGAGCATGCCCCGACCAGCCAACTTAACACAGCAGCCCACCCCAGCCTTCCAGACCCTCACCGGCTCTACCGGCTCCCTTAGAACGCATTGCCCTCTAAAACACTATGAATGGGGTGCCTGGGTGGCTCAGACGGTGAAGTGGTGAAGTGCCTGCCTTTGGCTCAGGTCAGGATCCTGGGGTCCTGGGATCGAGTCCTGCATCGGGCTCCCTGCTCAGCAGGGAGTCTGCTTTATTTATTTAAGGGAGAGAGAGAAATCAAGAGGGAGGGCAAGAGAGAGACAGAGAGAGAGAGCACACAAGCAGGGGGAGCAGCAGAGGGAGGGGGAGAAGCAGGCTCCCCGCTGAGCAGGGAGCCGGACAACGTGGGGCTTGATCCCAGGACCCTGGGATCACGACCTGAGCCGCCGAAGGCAGACGCTTCACCAACTGAGCCACCCAGGCGCCCTCAACATACGAATTTTGGAAGGACACAAACATTCAGTCCTTCAAGTACCATGGAGAAAAATAAATCTCAGGAGGGGAAATAGGAGAATATAAATATAGCAACTACCACTATATAGTAAGTACCACATGTCAGGCCTTGTGCTAGGCACCTTACACCCAACGGCACAAGGGGGCCAGAGCCACTCTGCACCGAGGGGGTGCCCCTTCTGCCTCCACCCGTTCCACCTCTCCCTCTGAGGACCACCCTGCCCCACTGTGCGGTTTGGACTGGAAAGGACGCGACAGGAGGGCAGGGATTTTTGTCTTTTTCCTTCCCTACTGGATCTCCAGCAGCTCCAACAGTGCCTGGCACACAGCAACTGCTCAGCGAAAGAATGAATGGATCAATCAGTCTGGAGTACAGTTACCCGGACAAGGGAGCCCCAAGAACAATCAGTAACAACTGCCCTTCTGTCTCCGAGAGCTGACTTCCTCTGTGCTAAGTGCTCTGCACCATCCCTGAGAGGGAAAAGCCATTCTCCCTGCATCGCAGCTGAGAGGTTAAGCAACCTGCAAAGCCAAGCTGAGGCCTGAGGGGCAGCCCCATCCCTGTCCTTTCTGAGACCGGCTTCCGCAGCTTCCCTGATCCCTTATCTCTTTCCTCCTTATAACAGCCAGCCTTTCTCTCAGATGCTTGCAAAGACCTCTAGTGACGTCACTGCCATCTCACTGTGTCTGTGTCACCAGAATGCTACCTTTATATTAAAATGTATTCAGAAACCGCTACTCCAAGCAGCCACAGGAAGTAATAAAAACCCAATAATTGTAGCAGTAATATTAGCTGACTTTTACGGAGGGTTTACCAGGAGCCCAGGCCCTCTGCCGAATGCCCCCTACTTCCTCCTCACAGCAACTTGTGAAGCTTTATCATCCCCATTTTATAGATGACAAAACTGAGGCTTACAGACGTGAAGTAACTTGCCCCCAAAATAACCCTGATCTTCACTACCTCTTACAGGTCCCCAGATGCCTCCAGCAGCTGGCTGGTTTCCTTCTCTTTCTTCAGCGTCCGTTCCCGCGGGGCAAACCCTCCACTTCCCACCACCTTGGGCTGTTTCGTCTCTGACTGTAGGCTGGGGGCTGCTTGATACCTTGAAAACAAAGCAGTCCTTGACAGTCACCTGACTCAACTGAGTACCAGGGCCGTGTTGGCCACCAGAATTCTGCCAAGTAGAAATGCGTCGTGAATGTAAGTCTGGTGTTTTAGGGGCCACGGTGTTATTGTTTGTATGGACACGGCTAAGAGAGGGGCCACGGCTAAGAGAGGGGCCACGGCTAAGAGAGGGGCCACGGCAATCTTTGCACGGGGAGGTTCGGGAGCTGCAGGAGTTGAACACACTCAGGATAGAGGCAGGGACTGAGAACAGTTGCAGGGAAGATTGGCTAAAAGGGCCCCATCTCCTGTCTGCTGTGGATGGTGAGAGTAATTAAATGCTGGACACAAAGTCAGGCAGGGTGCCTGGATGTGGCCCTTTACAAATACTCAGAGTCTGCTCCGTGTCTGAGCCTCCTGCCCAGAGCCCCAGGGGCTTTGCTCCCCAGACCCGGGGGCCAGAGCTCTCCAGGCACTAAAGGCCTGTCTGAGACTCCCTGGCCCACTAGGAGCAGCTGGCTCCCCCAGGGCGGAAGAGGCAGGCTTCGTACCAGATGTGAGGGTTTTGATCCTGCCTGAGTCCTCCTGCTCCAGGCCAACAAGCATCCTTTGCTGATATTTAATTTCCCTGCCCTCTTACTTCTGGGAGCAGGCCCCGGGCCAGCTCCTGATGGCTGTGCTGCTCTCCAGCTGTGTGACCTGAGGGGCTATTTTCAACTACTCTGAGCTGTGGGTTCTTCACCTGCAAAATACTAGTAATAATAATCTTATTTTATATGGTTATTGGGAGATTAAGTGAGGTAATATATTTAAAACATTTAGAACTGACACTGGCCCATGATAAGAACCTCATCATGGCTACACATTTTATTATAATTGCCTGGTGAAGTTCTAACGGGCATACAATGCAAAGAACATGCTTGGCATGATACACAATTTCCTGTTATTATGGGAACTGCTATCATTATTATTATTTAGTATTATTACTACTGTTATTAGCTCCTTAGATTATTTGGAAAAACAGAAGAGACCGAGGAGGCACCTATCAAAGGACCATCTGAGTAGCATTCTCCAGTAAGGCCTAGAATTTCTGAGGTTTACTAGGGAGACTATAGAAGTGACCATAATGGGGTTCATCAATGTTGTTCTGTTCCCACCTTGGATCCGGGTCACCCTACAGGCGTGGGATACAGAACAAGGGAGTCCTGGTCTCTTAAAGAGATCACAAACCAGCATCAGGAGAGAAGGAAAAAAACAAACACAAGGAGAGTGATGTGTCTACAGCCAACTGTGAAAGGGAATACAAATAAAAAGCCCGAGCATCCAGGGGGACAGCTGACATCAAACAGGCAGAGTCAAGTACGGCCTTTAGCAGGCCCACCGCCACGTTGCCAGACAATATGGACCGGCAACTATCCAAGGTCCTCGGCTTCCTCAGGAAAGGGCTGATTTGCCATTGGCCTGGCCAAATTCAGGGACACGAACACAAAGAAGAAAGCAGGGGTGTCTTATCATCCAAGAGACTGACTCTTGAGCTGAGCTGTCCGAGAAATGTGTCCACCCCAGGCAGTCAGAAGGCCCCAAACCCAGGCAGCCTGCCTGCCTGCCATTCAAGAAAAAAAAAGGCCGAAGCACATGGGATTCAGACTGGATGTGGACAGGGAGAATTCATCTGGATTCTAGACCAGCAATCACAGAGACCAGTGGGGGTGAGAGATCTCAGAAAGGAGAAAAAGAACTCCCTCCTTTCAGGCCAAAAAAGCTCCAGCCACGGAAAGAAAGAGCACACCAGACAGCTTGGGGTGTGGGGGAGGGGAGAGGGAGGAAGCGAGAGGAAAATCCGAAAAAGCATTTCATCTACTGATTTCGTCTACTTTTCAAGAGAAGCCTGGTTTATGCAGTATTCTGCGCTCAGAACAACAATAACCGTAACAGTAACAATAAACAGCACCCTTCACCAGGCAAAACAATAATGTCACCACACAATAAATCCCCTCTGGGAGTTCAATAGGTACAGCATTACCATCGCCCCTGGACGCACCCAGCCTTTCCATCACCAGACCCACACAAGGAAGGCCAGTCGGGCCCCTTGCCAACGGCTTAGACCACGAGGAGTCCTCACCTCTAAGATGTAACTCCCCTCAAGTCCTGGAGACCGGGCCACGAGGCTTTGCCCAGCCAGCGATTCTGTTTGTCCTGCTGCTGCTTCCAGGAAGGTTTTTCTCCTAATAAATCTTTCAGGAAGTTCCACTCAGGGTTCAGAGGATCCATACAAGCACCTTTTCCACTGCTTAGACTTTTAGAAAGATTTGCTGTGACCACAGGACTGTGTCAAATGAACAAGCCTCAACTTGTCAACGCCAGTATGCAAAATAGGTCTGCAAGATCCTATGAGTAACAGCAGAGCAGATAGAGTCCCTCCATCCTCCAGGCCCCCGCCCACCCACCACACACAAACACACGTTTTTCTCCAGGCTTTGCTTCCTCCCACAGCAAAACAGCTCCAGGAGGCAGGGCTCACAGTGGTGAAGTGGGCCAGAGGGGGTTGCCAGCCTCTCCTTGGAAGACGTAAGACCAGAAAAGAAAACCAAAACTTCACCCTCTACTCCCTAAAAACGCTCACAAGTGATTTCCCCTCTTCTCTCATCTTCTAGAAGGGCCTGAAGGCAGGGGCTCCAGGGAACAGAAGAATATTCCATGCTTACAGAGTATCAGGAAAATTCACAGTGTATCCGGGCACCGGACACATGCAGCCTCATGGCTGCCCTTCCTGAAAGTCAATACCCACCCCCAACACTGGCAAAAAAATAAGAGCACGTTAGTCTAGGGAGGGTAAACACAATTAAACCAACAAGCCATCCAAAAACAATGACCATGAGAAGGGTGTGGGGGCACCCAGCAAATCTGTAAATGCGATGCAAAAGCAGAGAAAGTTTCCAAAAACAGTTGCTGGGTATTTGAAAATCCTCTGGTGGGGGTGGATAATGGTCAAAGGATGGAGGCAGCATCAGATGGTTCACAGACCTCTAGCTTCTCAAAAGGGTCCTCCAAACCACATCTGCGACCCCAAATCGGTACTGATTGGAGGACGTCTATTTTTAGGTGTTGGGTAACAATGTACCTTCCACCAAGTGCACAAACCCGGAATTATCTCATGCATGTATGGCCCATTTGAAGTCTCCCCCCCCCCGCCCCGTCCC